>NC_059199.1:15388431-15688431 GCF_020615455.1 Coregonus clupeaformis
GAGGAGGAGGAGGGGGGAGACAGACAGACCACTACACCCAGTACAAGGTGAGGAGGGGGGAGACAGACAGACCACTACACCCAGTACAAGGTGAGGAGGAGGAGCAGAGGAGGAGGAGGGGGGAGACAGACAGACCACTACACCCAGTACAAGGTGAGGAGGGGGAGACAGACAGACCACTACACCCAGTACAAGGTGAAGAGGGGGGAGACAGACAGACCACTTCACCCAGTACAAGGTGAGGAGGAGGAGGAGGAGGAGGAGGAGGGGGGAGACAGACAGACCACTACACCCAGTACAAGGTGAGGAGGGGGAGACAGACAGACCACTTCACCCAGTACAAGGTGAGGAGGAGGAGGAGGAGGAGGAGGGGGAGACAGACAGACCACTACACCCAGTACAAGGTGAGGAGGGGGGAGACAGACAGACCACTTCACCCAGTACAAGGTGAGGAGGAGGAGGAGGAGGAGGAGGGGGGAGACAGACAGACCACTCCACCCAGTACAAGGTGAGGAGGGGGGAGACAGACAGACCACTACACCCAGTACAAGGTGAGGAGGGGGGAGACAGGCAGACCACTTCACCCAGTACAAGGTGAAGAGGGGGGAGACAGGCAGACCACTACACCCAGTACAAGGTGAGGAGGGGGGAGACAGGCAGACCACTACACCCAGTACAAGGTGAAGAGGGGGGAGACAGGCAGACCACTACACCCAGTACAAGGTCAGGAGGGGGAGACAGAGAGACCACTACACCAGTACAACGTGAGAGAAACAGCAGTCGTGAGTGAGTGAGTGACAGACAGACAGACAGACAAACAGAGAGAGAGAGAGAAACATCACCCTGTAACACAAGGAAAGGCCATAGGCTGTTTCTAAAGGGATATTTAATAGGAAAGCAGAAAGGTGAGGGGGAGAGAGGGACAAAATTCAGAAGCCTTTTTAAACCTCAAATACACTACAAGTTAAAAAATTTCTGAATTGCAGCAAAGTTCTCCTGCAACCGGGTGAACAAATTAAGATCCTACATCTGTAGTTTTGAATATACGTTTATAAAGGTAAATGAACAGAGTGTTCACACAGCCGCGGGGGAAACTGTCCGAGTCGCTGTTTTGGAAATGAATAACTAGACTAGTTAACTAGAGTAAGGAGTGTTCACTGTCTCTCCTGACCCAAGATAAGAAGAAATATATTATGCAAATCCACATTGTAGATCCAAATAGTCGCTGACAGCCGAGCATTGTGTTGATAGAACGGCCGGCTTTCGAATAGTCCTCCTCTAAAGATACAGTAGATAATAGTTGTTTTAGTTGACACAGATCGTGACAGTCTCACACAGTAGTGTTGTACAGTATGTTACTGTTCCATAGACCACACAGATCCAGTTGGCGTGCCTACAACACACTGTGTATGCAAATTGAACAACAATAAAGTTTGTTGGAAAAACACATTAACTTGTTACCCTATTCCCCCCTCCCCCCTCTGTATGTCAGAATCAGCAGGCCCGTATCTGTCTACTGTACCTGCCACTGCTGGAGCTGCTCTACCAGAACCTCAAACAGCTGTCTGCCCAGCATCACACTTCCAGCCCTGGCCTGGGCTTCACTGTGAGTCCCCCCCTACCGTCCACCCCTGGACGTCCAGGTTTACTCTATCTGGTCTCATGACCTATCAGTCATATATTGGCCTTTTGGAGTTTGGATGAAAATTATGAATTGGAATTTCAGTTTATTTCCTGAATTGACTGAATTGAAATAGAATTGACCCCAACCCTATGATTGTCCTGTGCTCTTCCAGGGCTCCAGAGATGACTTGAGATCAACCGGCTTGATGGACAGCCGCAGGACCAGCACGGCCATCGATAAAGACCGCGGTTAGTGTGACGTCTGTCCTCAATGTGTTAACCACTGCCAACAGTAGGAGCAGAAAATTATTCATGAAGATAAATAAGACCCATTAGAATTGTAATTTCCCATCAAAATGTTGCTTTGGTGTTTGGGAACTGCCAGTAAAAGAGGTGTTTTATTGTCCATTTGGTTAGAACGGAAATTCTCCGTCTGCCATTTTCCCAAACCCACACACCACAGGAGGCTGGTGAGGGCAGAACGTGTGGAATGGAGTAAGTAAACAAAAGGATATCAAACATGGTTTCCATGTGTTTGATAACATTCCATCCATCCCGTCCTCCCCAATTAAGATGCCACCTGTGCCACACACACACTGAGCGGCACGGTGTCAACCGCGGTTTAGCGCCTCTGGATAGATATTTTGAGGGTTAAGTGCCTTGTTCAAGGCCACAACAGTAATGGTAGTCATTCTTCTGTATCGCCTGGCCTGGGACTTGAACCAGTAACCTTTCCTAATCCTTTACTGGTCCACATCTCTAACCTCTTGCCTACCTACAGTACTGTTATCTACCGCCTCCCCCCGCCCCAAATAAATCTGAGAAGCTATATGAATATGTGTCTCTGTTCTCTCCAGGCCCAGTAGCTCAGAACGGCCACCTGGTGAGGAGGGAGGACTCCAGAGGATCTCTGTTCATGGACCCAAGCACTCCAGACAGCTCTGAGGTAAGAGACAGAGTGAGATTGGTGGATGGGCCAATACAAATAAAAAAGAAAATATGGCACCATATTCCCTATATAGTGCACTACTTTTGACAAGGGCCCATAGGGCTCTGAGGTGAGACAGACAGACAAAGAGAGCCTGATATCATGTTTTTGTTCCCCGTCAGATATTGATGTTTGGTCATTTTAGATCTTTCATTCAAAAATATAACATCTACGTTTTTTGTTGAATGCTAATAGTTAGGATTTTATTTAACGGAGGGGAGGGACGGTACTTCCATGTTTTCTTACTCTGTGGTGTTCCTCCCTGCCACTGTTTTTGACACCATGTTTTCTTCCTCTATGGTGTATTGTCTTCCAGCTCCACCGGCGGGGCTCCACTATGAGCAGCAGTACTACTCTCCCTCCCATAGGCAGACTGGGCCACTATGAGATCAAAGGACTGCTTCTGTGTTTCCTTCACATCGTCAGGACCGTCTCAGACGGTCAGTCAGCAACACACTATTACATACAGTACCAGTCAAAAATGTGGACACACCTACTAATACAAGGGTTTTTCTTTATTTTTACTATTATCTACATTGTAGAATAATAGTGAAGACTTCACAACGATGAAATATCACATATGGAATCATTTAGTAACCAAAAAAGTGTTAAACAAATCAAAATATATTTTATATTTAAGATTCTTCAAAGTAGCCAACCTTTGCCTTGATGACTGCTTTGCACACTCTTGGCATTCTCTCAACCAGCTTCACCTGGAATGCTTTTCCAACAGTCTTGAAGGAGTTCCCACATATGCTGAGCACTTGAGGATGCCCATGAGGATTACCAGATGTTCGTGGAGAGACTTGTAACAGAGTGTACATATAGAGAGAGTGGATCTTTGTTCTGGAGTGAGGGGAATGGTAAAGGCAAAGCTCTGTCCTTCTGTTATAACTAACCATGGTACATATTAAATATATTATATGAACTCCCCATCAAACGTGTCTAAGTACATCCTTAATTCGTAATCACTTGATATCCTAGAAACTCATCATAACACAAACCATCTCAATTAGGTTGAGGTCGGGTGATTGTGGAGGCCAGGTCATCTGATGCTGCATTCCATCACTCTCCTTCTTGGTCAAATAGCCCTTACACAGCCTGGAGGTCTGTTGGGTCATTGTCCTGTTGAAAAACAAATTATAGTCCCACTAAGCGCAAACCAGATGGGATGGCGTATCACTGCAGAATGCTGTGGTAGCCATGCTGGTTAAGTGTGCCTTGAATTCTAAATAAATCACTGACCGTGTCACCAGCAAAGCACCCCCACACCATCACACCTCCTCCTCCATGCTTCACAGTGGGAACCACACATGCAGAGATCATCCGTTCACCTACTCTGCGTCTCACAAAGACACGGCAGTTGGAACCAAAAATCTCAAATTTGGACTCTTCAGACCAAAGGACAGATTTCCACCAGTCTAATGTTCATTGCTCGTGTTTCTTGGCCCAAGCAAGTCTCTTCTTCTTATTGGTGTCCTTTAGTAGTAGTTCCTTTGCAGTAATTCGACCATGAAGGCCTGATTCACGCAGTCTCCTCTGAACAGTTGATGTTGAGATGTGTCTGTTACTTCAACTCTGTGAGGTGTAATCTGAGGTGCATTTAATTGCCGATTTCTGAGGCTGGTAACTCTAAAGAACTTATCCTCTGCAGCAGTGGTAACTCTGGGTCTTCCTTTCCTGTGGCAGTCCTCATGAGAGCCAGTTTCATCATAGCGATTGATGGTTTTAGCGACTGCACTTGAAGAAACTTTCAAAGTTCTTGACATTTTCCGGATTAAATGACCTTCATGTCTTAAAATAATGATGGACTGTCGTTTCTCTTTGCTTATTTGAGCTGTTCTTGCCAATAATTTGGACATGGACTTTTTCCATAGGGCTATCTTCTATATACCACCCCTACCTTGTCACAACACAACTGATTGGCTCAAACGCATAAGGAAAGAAATTCCACAAATTAACTTTTAACAAGGCACACCTGTTAATTGAAATGCATTCCAGGTGACTACCTCATGAAGCTGGTTGAGAGAATGTCAAGAGTGTGCATAGCTGTCATCAAGGCCAAGGGTGGCTATTTGAAGAATCTCAAATATAAAATATATTTTGATTTGTTTAACACCTTTTTTGTTACTACATGATTCCATATGTGTTATTTCATAGTTTTGATGTCTTCACTATTATTCTACAATGTAGAAAATTGTAAAAAATAAAGAAAAACCTTGGAATGAGTAGGTGTATCCAAACCTTTGACTGGTACTGTACATGTAGAACATATACCAGGGTTGAGGTCAATTCCAGTTCAATTCCAGTCATTTCAGAAAGTTAACCAAATTCCAATTCCAAATGTTCCTCGTTAAAAAGCATTGAAGAGAATTGGAATCGGAATTTCAGTGTACTTCCTGAATTTACTAGAATTGAAATAAAATTGACCCCAACCCTGACACATACTGTATTGTGTACAATACGTTACAGTATCTCTATGGTCAGCACCACACAGTCACTTCTCTCTATTTTACTGTGTACTGTAGATCTCTACCTAAAATGGTTTGATGATACATTCCTAGATACTGAATGAATGCACTGTATATCCTATGTTGTGTTTATTTTACCTATATTATACCTCTTCTATTATTATGCCATGTTTTCAAAAAATTTCATTGGCCTCATCTGTGGAATTTCTGACTGCTGTGCGGTTTTAGCAGACATCGGTGTGCTACTTAGTGTGCTACTTTCGGCCAGGGCCTGTTCAAAAGTAGTACACTACAAAGGGAATATGGTGTCATTTGGGACGCAGGCCTGATCATTGTGTAATCATCTGGGTGTTGGCCTGTTACAGAAGTTGTCTCAGGGTCAGTCACTTTCCTGTTGTGTCTCTGTCTCTAGACACCTTGCTGGCCTACTGGAACAAGGTCAACCCTCAGGACATCATCAACTTCCTCAGTCTGCTGGAGTGAGTACACACAGCATCTGGGTGGATGCAAGATCGCAATAGAATAGGTTCTGTTCTAGTTAGTCTACTGGAGTGAGTACAGAGAGCATCTGTGTGGATGCTGGACTAGAATATAATAGGTTATATTCTCCTAGGTGGATTTGATGGAACACAAGTATTTTTCTACACCCGCAATAACATCTGCTAAATATGTGTAACGGTCCAATACAATTTGATTTGATTTGGAATTGCAGTCTTGTGAGTATTTGGCGTTCATTTGAACTCCAACCTGACTATTCATAATGCTCTGTTGGGTTGTTGACACATACCTAAGGGTTTTCGTTCTCATCTCATCACTGAACCAGTTTTACTCCCTTACCTTTTCCTCTGTCATACTAAGTGCTACTGTAACCAAAACAGTCACTTATCAAGTGATTGATGTTGTTGTCCTATTTGCACACCACTTAGTCAACTAAATACAAGACTACTATTTAAGCAATAAGGCCCAAGGGGGTGTGGTATATGGCCAATATACCACGGCTAAGGGCTGTTCTTAAGCACGACGCAACGCGGAGTGCCTGGATACAGCCCCTAGCCGTGGTATATTGGCCAAATACCACAAACAACAGAGGTGGGTTTTGCTATTATAAACTGGTTACCAATGTAATTAGAGCAGTAAAAATAAATGTTTTGTCATACCCGTGGTATACGGTCTGATATACCATGGCTGTCAGCCAATCAGCATTCAGGGCTCGAACCACCCAGTTTATAATTGCAAATAACATCTATGAGCTAAACTGTCATTAATCCGCCCCTCCTAAATCTCTTTCAGGACGTGCCTGGTGCAGTTCCGTTACGTTGGAAAGAGAAACATTGGCAGGTAGGATGATGTTTGGATTCTGTACAGCACTAAAAGGTAGGACTACTAAGTTCGTCCTAAACAGGTACATGGTACGTGTGTCTCTGTGTGTATTTGTATGAGATGCATGCTTGGATGTCCAACCTAAGGTTCCTCGCTAGTTCAATAAATTATATTATTATTATTGTCCCCCACCCATCTTTAGGCTTGGTTGTCAAAGGTTGTTTTTCTTTTTTGTTACTTGCTGATAAATTATGTTATTGTCATTCTTAATGCACCTCCACTTATCTTTAGGTGTACGTGTGTTTCTGTGTCGAGTTTATCAGGTTTAGGTTTCCTGCTAGTCCATTACACGAGTCATTAACTCCCTAGTTGTCTAGTTTCAGTGTACTGTATTGTTGTGTCTCTGTTTGTACATCTGTGTGTGGGAGTCAAGACTACTTCTGTTACAGTGACCTTATTACCGCCATAAAATCATAGTCACACAACTCATGTAGCCTAGTCCATAGGCCTATATGTTTTAATAAGGTTTGTATCACAACTAAAGTGGCCAAATAACTTCTTAAAATGATGCACATTAATCAACTTTACAAGGGGTGTAGAGCCTAACTGGCATACATAAGCAGCACGTGAGTTTCAAGTTTGGGGAAGATAATTTTCACCATAAAAATGCACCTTTATAATAAAAGCATTACATGCATAATCGAATTTGCAGTCACTTTTGTTAATGGTGTTTTCTCACTAATGGAACATTTGCACTTATAGCCTACTGCCGTGTGCGCATTGCTGCGCTTATAATTTGAAGAAATAGCCTAATAGGTTATCAACATTTTAAGCTAAACGTTCTGATCTGTTGCGTCAGCCTCATTGCGTAAAAAAGTGTTTTTGATGCTAGTGGTTGTATTAATTTGGGATCTATCGCATCCCACAACTGTCCCAGAGTATGTTTGGAATATTTATTTCTCGCACAGAACCAATAGAATAGGTGAACTTTTGTACTATGGGGGATAGTAAATTGACATAGGCTAGTGCTTTTGCTGTTCGTTAGGCCTACTCATCTTGTTGGCTGATGAAAAGTAAATGTGGTCAGTTCTTCCAAGACCCAATCACGTGATGGAGAGCCATGTGAGTGAGAGGTGCTTCGGAGCACGCAGCGCTCAAGGAGAAGGGAATTATAATTATTATATTCAGCCCGAGGGCACAACGGCCACTGGCTGCAAAAGGCATGGATTTTTTTAGGGGGCATTAAGGCCACACAAAGGGGATGCCGCCGGGAAATTCAAGGCATTATCAAGTGCTTGTCAAATTGTGAATGAGAGACTGATGAAGTGTGTACAGCCTGCGCAAAAAACTAAGCAGAGCTCATGTCTTTCATGCTACTTTTTTCAAATCATCATTAGAGTTGCATGATGCATGAATTGAAAATCAAAACATATAACCCAACATTTGTAGAACAACTAAAGTTACATTAGTAACTCTAAATTAGTCATATAGGAGTACCTATTTCTTTGTTAACCGCTCAACACAGAATAGCCGCATGTGTGCACTCCCTCAAATCGTTTGGAGAAAATATCCTTTCTATGTTATTCAGCTTTGTTAAATTGTATTCTTCATACTATATAATAATATAAAATAATGGCACGGAATTCTAAGCAAATCTTGTCTGCTAAGTGAACTAGTGTAGCCCACAGCCATATGGCATAGCCAGATCAGGACCTAACATACGGACAACTCAGAGTATGCTATTCTGTTCTTCTGAAATAAACTACATTTTCTTTATATACCGCCACAGCCCTAGTCAAGACACCTGGGTGTTCCCTGCCAATACCATATATCATAGTCATTGTCTCTCTCCACCCATCTTATAATAACGTTGTGTGTGTGTGTGTGCGCGTGCGTGCGTGTCGGCGGTGTGTCTGCGTGCGTGTGTGTGTAGGAGTCAAGATGCCTGGGTATCCAAGCTGTTCTCTTCAGACAGGAAGTCCCAGACAATGCCTGTGATGCGCTGCAGAGCCGGCCTAATGCAGAGCAGGCTACAGCAGTTCAGCACCATGGATACTTCTCTCACACTCAACATAGGTACATGAATATGATGCTATCCCTTCCTCTTCCCACTTCCCTCGCTCACACTGTAAGTTTGCACATGTATTATACTCACTGCTTGAACCAGAATCTGGGCTTACAAAGGATCCATTGAATATGTTGATTCTCCTTTAAGCTTGCCATTCACCAGCTTTTCAAGCTTAATAATGTCAAAATACGTTCGGTACTTACCAAAGAATGGAGTTTCGCTGAGCAACTATGTCATTACTGCCGTTCCAGCTGGTATGTACTTCCATAAAAGGTCTAAATCAAAAGTTACATGCAACTGAAAAAATGCCTTGTCTGGAAAGAATCGTAAGGTTGTTTCTTTTAGCAAGTGTGCATGCGCACCTCTTCTGCACCTCCTGCAATATTAGTAATGTAATTAAAATACACTAAATAAAGCCTATCTAGAAATATACAATCACTGTAAAAAAAATATATTGTCTACTTAATCTACGTACATTAAATATTATTGCATTTTGTGTAACGGGTGAAACAACATATTGATATGACGTTCATACACTGTTGTAGGTGATCAAATCAATGACCTTTCCTGCTGCTGGATCAGCCGACCTGTGCGTGGCAGTAATGAGTGATTTTATTGGAGGTGCAAAAGAGGTGGAGTTGGCGCATGCACATAAAAAAGACAAGGCATTTTTTCGGTTGCATGTAACTTTTTATTTAAACCTTTTTTGGAACTACATACCGAGCGAAACGGCAGTAATGATGATAGTTACTCAGCGAAAACTCCATTCATTGGTGAGTACCGAACGTATTTTGACATTATTAAGCTTGAAAAGCTGATAAATGGCAAGTTGAATGGCTGCTTCCTGGGCTTAAAGGAGAATCGCCATATTCAACGTCTCTTGTAAACCCAGATTGTGGTTCACTCACTGCTATAGCTTGACTATCACCCCTCCAAAACAAATGCTATAGGTTTACATAATATAATTTAGTTGCATAATGATATTCACTATCCACTGCCTTCTCTTACACTCTTATTTAGGGTTAGGGTTAACCCTAACCCATTTTGATACAGAGCCATCCCAATATTCCACTGTAGTATAGCCCGTAGATGTCCTCTGACTCACTCTCTCTCCTCCCTGGTGTATGGTCCCAGGGGCCGGTCCGTCGGAGACAGAGGTCCACCACCAGGCTCTTTTGGAGGGTAATATCTCTACCGAGGCCTGCCTCAGTGTACTGGACATCCTCTCACTCTTCACTCAGTGCTTCAAGGTCAGTACTTGACCTCTTTACTGACCAAAAACAATTATAGTTATGGACTAGTTCAAATTCAAATGATGTTAGCATCAGATTATGTGAATGATTGGTTTGTATTTGAAAACTATATAGATTTTTTTGCATGGATCCATTGACTGACTGATTGATTGTCCTCAGAACCAGCTGCTGGACAGCGACGGCCACAACCCCCTGATGAAGAAGGTTTTTGACATCTATCTGAACTTTCTGAAAGTCGGCCAATCAGAGGCTGCCCTCAAACACGTCTTCGCCTCCCTCAGGGCTTTCATCAACAAGGTGGAACAAAATGACTCATAACTATAAAGGCAGGAGATAACATAAGTAATGAGGTGGTTAATAGATGGAATATAGGCCCAGGTGCTCAAATTGCAGTCTCGTTGATTATGGATTAAATATGGATTTCTGGTATGGCTTATTACATACTTGTTTTAATGTACTTCATTACTACATACAATGTATACTGTATATAAATACTGAATATTGATATTATTACCAAAATACTGCTAGCCTCGTAAAGTTGGTATTTTGTTGTTGTCAGTTCCCAGCGGCGTTGTTCAAGGGTCGCGTGACTCTGTGTGCGGCTCTGTGCTACGAGGTTCTGAAGTGCTGTGTGTCTAAGATGGGTCTGCTGCGGGCCGAGGCCTCCGCTCTGCTCTACCTGCTGATGAGGAACAACTATGAGTACACCAAGAGGAAGACCTTCCTACGCACTCACCTACAGGTCAGATACAACATCCCCCTGAACGGCAAGAAACTGCCAGCTGTCATTGATTGTTTAGTCAACTGCACAATGCAATGCTGATTCTGTTATTGTATCATCAGCAGTCCATCACTGTTAATATTATGTAATTAAAGAACTTCAACTAAACACTATCCCCAACCCATCCACCACCATTATGCTCATTAGTCCTCGCTGTGCGGTTTCAACTAGTAATCATGCACAAACTCCCCTCACACAAATATATGTAATGTTCATACAAAAATGAACAGTTAGTAGGAAAGGCTATGGAACAGATGGAAACTGTTGAAGTCCATGCAGATTTGACATCACAGCACTGACATTGCTCTGATAATCTGGCCAAAGAATGTGAATTAAAGTTCGAATACAGACCGCCTGCTTAGTTTCCCAACCTCCACTAACAATCGGTTATGTGTCAGAAACCTACTCAATGCTTTCACAAGGCATCATGGGACTCATATCTACTACATGATCCATGGTGAAGATAGTTACACATTCCAATTTCCATTGTAAGTATTTGTGTTGATGGGGGTGTTGTTTTCACATCTGTTCACCTTTCCACTTTTCCTACTTCCTGGTCCAGATCATCATCGCAGTGAGCCAGCTGATCTCAGACGTGGCGCTGACCGGCAGCTCCCGCTTCCAAGAGTCCCTCTCCATCATCAACAACTTTGCCAACAGCGACAAAGCAATGAAGGTAACAATTAGGAAAAGCTTGGAATGTACACTGCTCAAAAAAATAAAGGGAACACTAAAATAACACATCCTAGATCTGAATGAATGAAATAATCTTATTAAATACTTTTTTCTTTACATAGTTGAATGTGCTGACAACAAAATCACACAAAAATTATCAATGGAAATCAAATTTATCAACCCATGGAGGTCTGGATTTGGAGTCACCCTCAAAATTTAAGTGGAAAACCACACTACAGGCTGATCCAACTTTGATGTAATGTCCTTAAAACAAGTCAAAATGAGGCTCAGTAGTGTGTGTGGCCTCCACGTGCCTGTATGACCTCCCTACAACGCCTGTGCATGCTCCTGATGAGGTGGCGGATGGTCTCCTGAGGGATCTCCTCCCAGACCTGGACTAAAGCATCCGCCAACTCCTGGACAGTCTGTGGTGCAACGTGGCATTGGTGGATGGAGCGAGACATGATGTCCCAGATGTGCTCAATTGGATTCAGGTCTGGGGAACGGGCGGGCCAGTCCATAGCATCAATGCCTTCCTCTTGCAGGAACTGCTGACACACTCCAGCCACATGAGGTCTAGCATTGTCTTGCATTAGGAGGAACCCAGGGCCAACCGCACCAGCATATGGTCTCACAAGGGGTCTGAGGATCTCATCTCGGTACCTAATGGCAGTCAGGCTACCTCTGGCGAGCACATGGAGGGCTGTGCGGCCCCCAAAGAAATGCCACCCCACACCATGACTGACCCACCGCCAAACCGGTCATGCTGGAGGATGTTGCAGGCAGCAGAACGTTCTCCACGGCGTCTCCAGACTCTGTCACGTCTGTCACGTGCTCAGTGTGAACCTGCTTTCATCTGTGAAGAGCACAGGGCGCCAGTGGCGAATTTGCCAATCTTGGTGTTCTCTGGCAAATGCCAAACGTCCTGCACGGTGTTGGGCTGTAAGCACAACCCCCACCTGTGGACGTCGGGCCCTCATACCACCCTCATGGAGTCTGTTTCTGACCGTTTGAGCAGACACATGCACATTTGTGGCCTGCTGGAGGTCATTTTGCAGGGCTCTGGCAGTGCTCCTCCTGCTCCTCCTTGCACAAAGGCGGAGGTAGCAGTCCTGCTGCTGGGTTGTTGCCCTCCTACGGCCTCCTCCACGTCTCCTGATGTACTGGCCTGTCTCCTGGTAGCGCCTCCATGCTCTGAACACTACGCTGACAGACACAGCAAACCTTCTTGCCACAGCTCGCATTGATGTGCCATCCTGGATGAGCTGCACTACCTGAGCCACTTGTGTGGGTTGTAGACTCCGTCTCATGCTACCACTAGAGTGAAAGCACCGCCAGCATTCAAAAGTGACCAAAACATCAGCCAGGAAGCATAGGAACTGAGAAGTGGTCTGTGGTCACCACCTGCAAAACCAGTCCTTTATTGGGGGTGTCTTGCCAATTGCCTATAATTTCCACCTGTTGTCTATT
Source organism: Coregonus clupeaformis (assembly GCF_020615455.1). Taxonomy (NCBI): domain Eukaryota; kingdom Metazoa; phylum Chordata; class Actinopteri; order Salmoniformes; family Salmonidae; genus Coregonus; species Coregonus clupeaformis. Next base: position 15,401,081 of record NC_059199.1, read on the forward strand.
CCATTTGCACAACAGCATGTGAAATGTATTGTCAATCAGTGTTGCTTCCTAAGTGGACAGTTTGATTTCACAGAAGTGTGATTGACTTGGAGATACATTGTGTTGTTTAAGTGTTCCCTTTATTTTTTTGAGCAGTGTATATTTGTCATACAGTGAGGGAAAAAAGTATTTGATCCCCTGCTGATTTTGTACGTTTGCCCACTGACAAAGACATGATCAGTCTATAATTTTAATGGTAGGTTTATTTGAACAGTGAGAGACAGAATAACAACAACAAAATCCAGAAAGACGCATGTCAAAAATGTTATAAATTGATTTGCATTTTAATGAGGAAAATAAGTATTTGACCCCTTTGCAAAACATGACTTAGTAATTGGTGGCAAAGCCCTTGTTGGCAATCACAGAGTTCAGACGGTTCTAGTAGTTGGCCACCAGGTTTGCACACATCTCAGGAGGGATTTTATCCCACTCCTCTTTGCAGATCTTCTCCAAGTCATTAAGGTTTCAAGCCTGACATTTGGCAACTCGAACCTTCAGCTCCCTCCACAGATTTTCTATGGGATTACGGTCTGGAGACTGGCTAGGCCACTCCAGGATCTTAATGTGCTTCTTCTTGAGCCACTCCTTTGTTGCCTTGGCCGTGTGTTTTGGGTCATTGTCATGCTGGAATACCCATCCATGACCCATTTTCAATGCCCTGGCTGAGGGAAGGAGGTTCTCACCCAAGATTTGACGGTACATGGCCCCGTCCATCGTCCCTTTGATGCGGTTAAGTTGTCCAGTCCCCTTAGCAGAAAAACACCCCCAAAGCATAATGTTTCCACCTCCATGTTTGACGGTGGGGATGGTGTTCTTGGGGTCATAGGCAGCATTCCTCCTCCTCCAAACACGGCGAGTTGAGTTGATGCCAAAGAGCTCGATTTTGGTCTCATCTGACCACAACACTTTCACCCAGTTCTCCTCTGAATCATTCAGATGTTCATTGGCAAACTTCAGACGGGCCTGTATTTGTACTTTCTTGAGCAGGGGGACCTTGCGGACGCTGCAGGATTTCAGTCCTTCACGGCGTAGTGTGTTACCAATTGTTTTCTTGGTGACTATGGTCCCAGCTGCCTTGAGATCATTGACAAGATCCTCCCGTGTAGTTCTGGGCTGATTCCTCACTGTTCTCATGATCATTGCAACTCCACGAGGTAAGATCTTGCATGGAGCCCCAGGCTGAGGGAGATTGACAGTTCTTTTGTGTTTCTTCCATTTGCGAATAATCGCACCAACTGTTGTCACCTTCTCACCAAGCTGCTTGGCGATGGTCTTGTAGCCCATTCCAGCCTTGTGTAAGTCTACAATCTTGTCCTTGACATCCTTGGAGAGCTCTTTGGTCTTGGCCATGGTAGAGAGTTTGGAATCTGATTGATTGATTGCTTCTGTGGACAGGTGTCTTTTATACAGGTAACAAGCTGAGATTAGGAGCACTCCCTTTAAGAGTGTGCTCTTAATCTCAGCTCGTTACCTGTATAAAAGACTCCTGGGAGCCAGACATCTTTCTGATTGAGAGGGGGTCAAATACTTATTTCCCTCATTAAAATGCAAATGAATTTCTAACATTTTTGACATGCGTTCTTCTGGATTTTGTTGTTGTTATTCTGTCTCTCACTGTTCAAATAAACCTACCATTAAAATTATAGACTGATAATTTCTTTGTCAGTGGGCAAACGTACAAAATAAGCAGGGGATCAAATACTTTTTCCCCTCACTGTAGGTGGTTATGACTTGTGTTAGCTCCCAGGGTTACGTAATTGCTTGGCTTTATCTCGAAAGGCCAACACGGTCTTGAGTCCATCAACAACAGCAACAACAGTCACAAAACCATTAAGGTAACCCTACAATAGAATATTATAATATGTAAGCAGAGGTCTGCTTTAGGCCCTTTCTAACCACCAGACCTATGTGCAAATACAGTTTGTTTTCCTTTGGACTGTGGTGAGTCGGACTGTGGTGAGTCGGACTGTGGTGAGTCGGACTGTGGTGAGTCGGACTGTGGGGGTTTTATCCCCTCAGGTCTGTTGTTCGCCCAGTACATACTGTACCTCTTCCATCATTTTCATTCAACAACAACTATTTCTCCAACAGTGACAAAGCAGCTGTGTGATAAAGCTAACCTAGTGTAGAGTACAGACAGTCCTGCTGTAGGCACCGTCAGAACCACAGGAACAGTGTGGGACTCCCATAATGAGGTTAAAAAGTGTGTCAATGAGACAGCTATACTACACTGGCTGTGGTTCTTTCATGAGTCATACTGCGTTTCTCTCCTTGGGTTGTTCCTCGGTCAACTTTACTGTTGACTTGGAAAGAGACATTTCAACATAAAATATGTAAATGATTGACGTCTTGCTGCAGTCTGTAATATGTTGAAATGCAGACAGTAACAGTCAAAGGTTTAGAACACCTACTCATTCAAGGGTTTTTCTTTATTTTAACTATTTTCTACATTGTAGAATAATAGTGAAGACATCTGTCACGACTTCCGCCAAGGCTGCCTCCCCTCCTTGTTCGGGCAGGTTTCGGCGTTTGTCGTCACCGGCTTACTAGCTACTGCCGATCCCATTCTCATCACTCCACTTGTCATGTCTTGTCTTGTCAATCACACATACCTGGTGCTCATTCCCCTAATTAGTATCTGTAGAAGTGTTCCCTCTGTTCCCCTTGTCTTTGTGAGTGATTGTTTCATTGTGAGAGCGAGTAGCTACTCTTCCTGTTGTTATTGCCAAGGTGAAATATTTCCCTTGTGATGGTTTCGTTTTGACGCTGGGTGCGTTTTATTTATGTAAACGGATAAACTCTGGACTTCGGTGTTTTACCTCCTGCGCCTGACTCCTTAATTCACACCTCGTCACAACATCAAAACTATTAAATAACACATATGGAATCATGTAGTAACCAAAAAAGTGTTAAACAAATCAAAATAGATTTTAGATTCTTCAAAGTAGCCACCCTTTGCCTTGATGACAGCTTTGCACACTCTTGGCATTCTCTCAACCAGCTTCACATGGAATGCTTTTCCAACAGTCTTGAAGGAGTTCCCACATATGCTGAGCACTTGTTGGCTGCTTTTCCTTCACTCTGCGGTCCAACTCATCCCAAACCATTTGGGTTGAGGTCGGGGGATTGTGGAGGCCAGGTCATCTGATGCAGCACTCCATCACTCTCCTTCTTGGTCAAATAGCCCTTACACAGCCTGGAGGTGTGTTGTGTCATTGTCCTGTTGAAAAACAAATGATTGTCCCACTAAGCCCAAACCAGATGGGATGACGTATCGCTGCAGAATGCTGTGGTTACCATGCTGGTTAAGTGTGCCTTGAATTTTTTATAAATCACTGACAGTGTCACCAGCAAAGCACCATCACACCTCCTCCTCCATGCTTCACGTAGGAACTACACATGCTGAGATCATCCGTTCACCTACACTGCGTCTCACAAAGACACGGCGGTTGGAACCAAAAATCTCAAATTTGGACTCCAGACCAAAGGACAGGTTTCCACTGGTCTAATGTCCATTGCTCGTGTTTCTTGGTCCAAGCAAGTCTCTTCTTCTTATTGGTGTCCTTCAGTAGTGGTTTCTTTGCAGCAATTCAACAGTTGATGTTGAGATGTGTCTGTGACTTGAACTCTGTGAAGCACATATTTGGGCTGCAATTTCTGAGGCTGGTAACTCTAATGAACTTATCCTCTGCAGCAGAGGTAACTCTGGGTCTTCCTTTCCTGAGCCAGTTTCATCATAGCGCTTGATGGTTTTTCCAACTACACTTGAAGAAACTTTCAAAGTTCTTGACATTTTGGACTGTCGTTTCTCTTTGATTATTTGAGCTGTTCTTGCCATAATATAGACTTGGTCTTTTACCAAATAGGGCTATCTTCTGTATACCCCCCCCACACACACCTTGTCACAACACAACTGATTGGCTAAAATGCATTAAGAAGGAAAGGTACACCTGTTAATTGAAATGCATTCCAGGTGACTACCTCATGAATCTGGTTGAGAGAATGCCAATAGTGTGCAAAGCTGTCATCAAGACACAGGGCGGCTACTTTGAAGAATCTAAAATCTAAAATATATTTTGATTTGTTTAACAATTTTTTTTTTACTACGTGATTCCATATGTGTTATTTTATAGTTTTGAAATGTACATTTTTTTTTAAAATAAAGAAAAACCCTTGAAGAGTAGAAGTGTCCAAACTTTTGGTTAAAACTCGTGTTAGCTACCAGAGCTAGCCTAATGCCTAGGTTTTAGCTCATTGGGCTAATGCAGTCTTGAGTCGAGCAGATGACCACGGTTGGATGCCTGCTGATTTTGCCTGTGATTAAACATTAGTCTCACTGGATGAGCGCACCTGCTAAATGACTCTGATGCAAATGCACTGTGAAGAATGGGAAATGTGTTCTGTTAATGTTAATTTACCATTTGTCTGTTCTGTTCTTGTGCCCAGTTATGTCTGTCTGAAGGATTAATAAATTAGCACACTCACTCATACACTATAGTTTACGGTAACTCTCTGACTTGGCCTGTGCTTTGTGTGTGTGCATGTATGTGTCTCTGTCTGTTTATGTGTATGTGTGTCCCTACCTGTGTGTGTGTGTGTGTGTGTGTGTGTGTGTGTGTGTGTGTCCCTGTCCATGTGTCTGCGTCCGTGTGTGTGTATATATTTTTTATTTTTTATTTAACCTTCATTTTGACAGGGAAGACATATTGAGACCTATATCTCTTTTCCAAATGCGCCCTGTATAATACAATATAAAATACACATTAAACACAAAAGATATATATATATATATATATATATACTGCACAAAAATACAAATGCAACAATTTCAAAGATTTTAGTGAGCTACAGTTCATATAAGGAAATCAGTCAATTGAAATAAATAAATTAAGTCCTAATCTATGGATTTCACATGACTGGGAATACAAATACAGTGGGGGAAAAAAGTATTTAGTCAGCCACCAATTGTGCAAGTTCTCCCACTTAAAATGATGAGAGAGGCCTGTAATTTTCATCATAGGTACACGTCAACTATGACAGACAAAATGAGAAGAAAAAAAATCCTGAAAATCACATTGTAGGATTTTTAATGAATTTATTTGCAAATTATGGTGGAAAATAAGTATTTGGTCAATAACAAAAGTTTCTCAATACTTTGTTATATACCCTTTGTTGGCAATGACACAGGTCAAACGTTTTCTGTAAGTCTTCACAAGGTTTTCACACACTGTTGCTGGTATTTTGGCCCATTCCTCCATGCAGATCTCCTCTAGAGCAGTGATGTTTTGGGGCTGTCGCTGGGCAACACGGACTTTCAACTCCCTCCAAAGATTTTCTATGGGGTTGAGATCTGGAGACTGGCTAGGCCACTCCAGGACCTTGAAATGCTTCTTACGAAGCCACTCCTTCGTTGCCCGGGCGGTGTGTTTGGGATCATTGTCATGCTGAAAGACCCAGCCACGTTTCATCTTCAATGCCCTTGCTGATGGAAGGAGGTTTTCACTCAAAATCTCACGATACATGGCCCCATTCATTCTTTCCTTTACACGGATCAGTCGTCCTGGTCCCTTTGCAGAAAAACAGCCCCAAAGCATGATGTTTCCACCCCCATGCTTCACAGTAGGTATGGTGTTCTTTGGATGCAACTCAGCATTCTTTGTCCTCCAAACACGACGAGTTGAGTTTTTACCAAAAAGTTCTATTGACATTCTCCCAATCCTCTTCTGGATCATCCAAATGCACTCTAGCAAACTTCAGACGGGCCTGGACATGTACTGGCTTAAGCAGGGGGACACGTCTGGCACTGCAGGATTTGAGTCCCTGGCGGCGTAGTGTGTTACTGATGGTAGGCTTTGTTACTTTGGTCCCAGCTCTCTGCAGGTCATTCACTAGGTCCCCCCGTGTGGTTCTGGGATTCTTGCTAACCGTTCTTGTGATCATTTTGACCCCACGGGGTGAGATCTTGCGTGGAGCCCCAGATCGAGGGAGATTATCAGTGGTCTTGTATGTCTTCCATTTCCTAATAATTGCTCCCACAGTTGATTTCTTCAAACCAAGCTGCTTACCTATTGCAGATTCAGTCTTCCCAGCCTGGTGCAGGTCTACAATTTTGTTTCTGGTGTCCTTTGACAGCTCTTTGGTCGTGGCCATAGTGGAGTTTGGAGTGTGACTGTTTGAGGTTGTGGACAGGTGTCTTTTATACTGATAACAAGTTCAAACAGGTTCCATTAATACAGGTAATGAGTGGAGGACAGAGGAGCCTCTTAAAGAAGAAGTTACAGGTCTGTGAGAGCCAGAAATCTTGCTTGTTTGTAGGTGACCAAATACTTATTTTCCACCATAATTTGCAAATAAATTCATTAAAAATCCTACAATGTGATTTTCTGGATTATTTTTTCTCAATTTGTTTCTCATAGTTGACGTGTACCTATGATGAAAATTACAGGCCTCTCTCATCTTTTTAAGTGGAAGAACTTGCACAATTGGTGGCTGACTAAATACTTTTTTCCCCCACTGTATGTATCTGTTGGTCACAGATACCTTAAAAGAAAAAGGTAGGGGTGTAGATCAGATAACTAGTCAGTATCTGGTGTGATCCCCATTTGCCTCATGCAGCGTGACACATCTCCTTCAGAGTTGATCGGGCTGTTGATCGTGTCCTGTGGAATGTTGTCCCACTGCTGGATATTGGCAGGAAGCCGGGAACTGCAACACACTGTCATACACGTCGATCCAGAGCATTCCAAACATGCTGAATGGGTGACATGTCTGGTTAGTATGCAGGCCATGGAAGAACATTTTCAGCTTCCAGGAATTGTGTACAGATCCTTGCGGCATGGGGCCTGCATTATCATGCTGAAACATGAGGTGATGGCAGCGGATGAATGGCACGACAATGGGCCTCAGGATCTCATCACGTTATCTCTGTGCATTCAAATTGCCATCGATAAAATGCAATTGTGTTCGCTCTCTGTAGCTTATGCCTGCCCATACCACAACCCCACCGCCACCATGGGGTACTCTGTTCACAATGTTGACATCAGCAAACCACTCGCCCACACGACACCATACACGTGGTCTGTGGTTGTGAGACCGGTTGGACGTACTGCCAAATTCTCTAAAACGATGTTGGAGGCTGCTTTTGGTAGAGATTTTAACATTCAATTCTCTGGCAACAGCTCTGGTGGATATTCCTGCAGTCAGCATGCCAATAGCACGCTCCCTCGAAACTTGAGACATCTGTGGCATTGTGTTGTGTGACAAAATTGCAAATTTTATTGTCCCCAGAACAAGGTGCACCTGTGTAATGATCATGCTGTTGAATCAGCTTCTTGATTTGCCACACCTGTCAGGTGGAGGGATTATCTTGGGAAAGGAGAAATGCTCACTAACAGGGATGTAACAAATTTGTAAACACAATTTGAGATAAATATGCTTTTTGTGTGTATGGACAATTTCAGTTCCGTTAATATTTTTGTTCAGTGTATATACACACACATTAGAATTATTAGGTTCTGAACAAAGAGTCAAACTCACGGACGACTAGTAAAGCTCAAGCCAAGTTTATTCACCCAATGGGTCAAACAGCTACAAAGACATGTTTCCACCAGCACAGGTATTTATACTCTCCTATTAGGCGGAGTCTCCTCCTTGCACATCTAGACAGCACATCTGTTGCTAGGCAGGAACTTAAGTGATGTGTGTAATAAAACTTTTCCTTCTCACTTGATCTGACCTGACCTGACCTCAGGCCACATTCCACACTCCTCCCCTATCCAACCTTATCAGTGACCGCAACCAAGTGATTGCCTTTTTCCTCACTCAGTAACTTCAATACCCCTAGTTCTTATCTACACTCCATTGACCCCACCATATACACTACCAGTCAAAAGTTTGGACACACCTACTCATTCAAGGGTTTTTCATAATTTTGACAATTTTTTACATTGTAGAATAATAGTGAAGACATCAAAACTATGAAGTAACACTAATGGAATCATGTAGTAACCCAAAAAGTGTTTAAAAAATCAAAATATATTTTATATTTGAGATTCTTCAAATAGCCACCATTTGCCTTGATGACAACTTTGCACACTCTTGGCATTCTCTCAACCAGCTTCATGAGGTAGTCATCTGGAATGCATTTCAATTAACAGGTGTGCCTTCTTAAAAGTTAATTTATTTCCTTCTTAATGCGTTTGAGCCAATCAGCTGTGTTGTGACAAGGTAGGATAGCCCTATTTGGTAGAAGACCAAGTCCATATTATGGCAAGAACAGCTCAAATAAGCAAAGAGAAACGACAGTCCATCATTACTTTAAGACATGAAGGACAGTCAATACGGAACATTTCAAGAACTTTGAACGTTTCTTAAAGTGCATTCGCAAAAACCATCAAGCGCTATGATGAAACTGGCTCTCATGAGGACCGCCACAGGTATGGAAGACCCAGAGTTACCTCTGCTGCAGAGGATAAGTTCATTAGAGTTACCATCCTCAGAAATTGCAGCCCAAATAAATGCTTCACAGAGTTTAAGTCACAGACACATCTCAAATTCAACTGTTCAGAGGGGACTGTGTGAATCAGACCTTCATGGTCAAATTAAGTAATGAATTATACTGTATCATCTAGAAAGCCATATGTATTGATGCACTTTAACTTTAGGATTAACATTAGGAACCATGATGGGGACATTAGGATTCTGATGACATGGCAAAACAAAACCCCTACTATCAATGTACCCATCATGGTTAGCCCAAGCTACCATCTAATGGGTTCTCTGATAACCTTGCTCTCGGAGGACACTAAAAGATAAGGTTTCCTGGGAGCAAACCCTCCCTAGACTCAATTAATTCTTACAAATATTCAATTCGTTTCAGAAACCACCTGCAGGACGAGCAGTGCACCCTCCCCTCACTTTGTGCTCTCAAATGTAATCTGTTTTGAGGGATTTTTGCCCACTCCTCCTTATAGAACTCAGCCAATTGAGTGAGTTTTGAGGGGTGTCTGGCATGAACTGCCCGCTTCAGGTCCTGCCACAGCATCTCAATTGGATTTAGGTCAGGACTTTGACTTGACCAATCCAAAACACAAATCTTCTTTCTCCTTAGCCATTCTTTGGTAGATTTGCTTGAATGCTTTCGGTCGTTGTCTTGTTGGAAGACCCATTTTCGGCCCAGCTTTAGCTCCTTGACTGATGGCCTGACGTTCTGTTCAAGAATCTCCTAATATACCTCAGAATTCATGGTTCCCTTAATGATGTGGAGTCATCCAGGTCCAGAGGAGGAAAAGCAGCCCCAGATCTTGACATTCCCACCACCATACTTGACTGTTGGGATGAGGTTATTTTGGTGGTAGGCAGTGTTGGGTTTTCACCAAACATAGCGGTGTTGATTGTGACCAAAAATGTCAATTTTGGACTCATCAGTCCAGAGAATGGACTTCCAGAAACCTTCAGGTTTGTCCAGGTGGTCTCTGGCAAAGTTAAGATGGGCAGTTTGGTTCTTTTCTGACAGCAGAAGCTTCTTCCTACCAACCCTCCCATGAATGGCATTTCGATTAGGTGTTCTATTATTGAAGCATGCACAGTTACCTGAGATGCAGCAAGGGAGGTCTGCAAATCTCTAGATGTTATGTTTGGGTTGGCTTTTACCTGATTTATTATTGTTCTTGTGGCTCTTGGGGATATTTTGGAAGGGAGCGTCCACTTCTAGGCCGAGTTGCTGTCATGTTAAACGCTCTCCATTTGTAAATGATTTGTCTCACAGTGGACTGATGGAGCTCAAATCTTTTTTAGATGATTTTATAGCCTTCCCCAGACTGATGTGCTCTCACTTCCCTCGTCCTGATGTCCTCTGAGATATCCTTTCCTCTCTGCATGGTGTGCTTTGCATTCACCTGGATGGGTAACACCAAACTGACCAGGTTTCATATCTCTATTTATCAGAGTCCCACACAAACTTTTTCCTAACAATCTCTCCTTTGATTGGTTCATTTGGTAGCTAATTATTTACCCACCTGATTCTACTTACCTACTTGATTTAACCAATGCAACTTCGGGTTCACTTATTTTTGCACCTGCACTAATTCCTTTTTCATTTAGTTTTTCTACTACACGCATGATTTCCTCTACACCAACATATGGTATTGGTAAATATAAACCTGTTATGTCAGATCAAAAAGACTGATTAAATGAAGATTTCATGCTAAAAACGGAAAAACCTGTAATTGCACAAGGGGTTCACGTACTTTCAAGCAGCACTGTATGTAACTCATGCCTGTCAAAGTGGATGGCCCTTGATAATGTCCTGATTTCAATATCTGGGGAATAATCAGATTTTCCCAAGCAAACAAATCTCTCACCTGAGCCGCCACCACCATTCTATATGATCCATTCTCCGACCAGTGCATCAGCAGCATGAGAGGAGTTTGGGCATGATCTCTCTCCATGCTCACTTCACTTGGATGGTCTCAGGACTTATGCTGCACTCAACCTCAAAAACAAAACAACAACAGCAATACACTTCTTCATATTATACTTAAATCTCACGCAATGTCTCTAGGCTTTCTAGTGAGGGTGATCAGGCAACTGTCATTCAACACCATCAAGTATTTTCTTTCCCTTTTCTTTCCCTGTACTTCAGACTACTTATTCTAAAAAACATTTCAAACATTTCCATAATTCTGCGTACCCGGTTTACATTGGGTTTTTCAGTACCTTTCTTATGAGGAGAATTAACATGGGTGCAACCAACATTCGGACAATAGATACTTCAGAAAATGTCATTTATTTAAGGTGCATCCTTTCCAACCCGTTAAGAACCTACTAAAACTAAATTAAAAGACCCCACACTTTTAAATCAGACACGTTATTAACACCACTAACAAATATTCATAACTGGTGGGATGTGTGTGGGTGTGCTGGTGTTTGTGGTAAAACGTAGGGCACAAACAAACAAATAGCCAGGCCTTACTTATTTGGTACCTCCCTTTACGGCTGGATCCAGGTACCTTTATACAGTTGAAGTCGGAAGTTTACATATACATTTACATTTACGTCATTTAGCAGACGCTCTTATCCAGAGCGACTTACAAATTGGTGCATTCACCCTATAGCCAGTGGGATAACCACTTTACAATTTATTTATTTTATTTTATTTTTTTTGGGGGGGGTAGAAGGATTACTTTATCCTATCCCAGGTATTCCTTAAAGAGGTGGGGTTTCAAATGTCTCCGGAAGGTGGTGAGTGACTCCGCTGTCCTGGTGTCGTGAGGGAGCTTGTTCCACCATTGGGGTGCCAGAGCAGCGAACAGTTTTGACTGGGCTGAGCGGGAACTATGCTTCCGCAGAGGAAGGGGAGCCAGCAGGCCAGAGGTGGATGAACGCAATGCCCTCGTTTGGGTGTAGGGACTGATCAGAGCCTGAAGGTACGGAGGTGCCGTTCCCCTCACAGCTCCATAGGCAAGCACCATGGTCTTGTAACAGATGCGAGCTTCAAGTGGAAGCCAGTGGAGTGTGCGGAGGAGCGGGGTGACGTGAGAGAACTTGGGAAGGTTGAACACCAGACGGGCTGCGGCATTCTGGATGAGTTGTAGGGGTTTAATGGCACAGGCAGGGAGCCCAGCCAACAGCGAGTTGCAGTAATCCAGACGGGAGATGACAAGTGCCTGGATTAGGACCTGTGCCGCTTCCTGTGTAAGGCAGGGTCGTACTCTCCGAATGTTGTAGAGCATGAACCTACAGGATCGGGTCACCGCCTTGATGTTAGCGGAGAACGACAGGGTGTTGTCCAGGGTCACGCCAAGGCTCTTCGCACTCTGGGAGGAGGACACAACGGAGTTGTCAACCGTGATGGCGAGATCATGGAACGGGCAGTCCTTCCCCGGGAGGAAGAGCAGCTCCGTCTTGCCAAGGTTCAGCTTGAGGTGGTTCACAGTATCAAAGGCAGCAGACAGGTCTAGAAGGACAAGAGCAGAGGAGAGAGAGTTAGCTTTAGCAGTGCGGAGAGCCTCCGTGACACAGAGAAGAGCAGTCTCAGTTGAATGACCAGTCCTGAAACCTGACTGGTTTTGATCAAGAAGGTCATTCTGAGAGAGATAGCAAGAGAGTTGGCTAAAGACGGCACGCTCAATAGTTTTGGAAAGAAAAGAAAGAAGGGATACTGGTCTGTAGTTGTTGACATCAGAGGGATCGAGTGTTGGTTTTTTGAGAAGGGGGTGCAACTCTCGCTCTCTTGAAGACGGAAGGGACATAGCCAGCGGTCAAGGATGAGTTGATCAGCGAGGTGAGGTAGGGGAGAAGGTCACCGGAGATGGTCTGGAGAAGAGAGGAGGGGATAGGGTCAAGCGGGCAGGTTGTTGGGCGGCCTGCAGTCACAAGTCGCAAGATTTTATCTGGAGAGAGAGGGGAGAAAGAAGTCAAAGCATAGGGTAGGGCAGTGTGAGCAGGACCAGCAGTGTCATTTGACTTAACAAACGAGGATCGGATGTCGTCAACCTTCTTTTCAAAGTGGTTGACGAAGTCATCCACAGAGAGGGAGGAGGAGGGGGGGAGGGGGAGGAGGATTCAGCAGGGAGGAGAATGTGGCAAAGAGCTTCCTAGGGTTAGAGGCAGATGCTTGGAATTTAGAGTGGTAGAAAGTGGCCTTAGCAGCAGAAACAGATGAAGAAAATGTAGAGAGGAGGGAGTGAAAAGATGCCAGGTCCGCATGGAGTCTAGTTTTCTTCCATTTCCGCTCAGCTGCCCGGAGCTCTGTTCTGTGAGCTCGCAATGAGTCATCAAGCCACGGAGCTGGAGGGGAGGACCGAGCCGGCCGGGAGGATAGGGGACATAGAGAGTCAAAGGATGCAGAAAGGGAGGAGAGGAGGGTTGAGGAGGCAGAATCAGGAGATTGGAGGGAGAAGGATTGAGCAGAGGGAAGAGATGATAGTATGGAAGAGGAGAGAGAAGCGGGAGAGAGAGAGCGAAGGTTGCGGGCGGCGCATTACCATCTGTGTAGGGGCAGAGTGAGTAGTGTTGGAGGAGAGCGAGAGAGAAAAGGATACAAAGTAGTGGTCGGAGACATGGAGGGGGAGTTGCAGTGAGATTAGTAGAAGAACAGCATCTAGTAAAGATGAGGTCAAGCGTATTGCCTGCCTTGTGAGTAGGGGGGGACGGTGAGAGGGTGAGGTCAAAAGAGGAGAGGAGTGGAAAGGAGGAGGCAGAGAGAAATGAGTCAAATATAGACGTAGGGAGGTTGAAATCCCCCAAAACTGTGAGGGGTGAGCCATCCTCAGGAAAGGAACTTATCAAGGCGTCAAGCTCATTGATGAACTCTCCAAGGGAACCTGGAGGGCGATAGATGTCAAGGATATTAAGCTTAAATGGGCTAGTGACTGTGACAGCATGGAATTCAAATGAGGAGATAGACAGATGGGTTAGGGGAAAAATTGAGAATGTCCACTTGGGAGAGATGAGGATTCCTGTGCCACCACCCCGCTGACCAGATGCTCTCGGGGTATGCGAGAACACATGGTCAGACGAGGAGAGAGCAGTAGGAGTAGCAGTGTTTTCAGTGGTACACTTAGGTTGGAGTCATTAAAACTAGTTTTTCAACCACTCCACAAATTTCTTGTTAACAAACTATAGTTTAGGCAAGTCGGTTAGGACATCTACTTTGTGCATGACACAAGTAATTTGTCCAACAATTGTTTACAGACAGATTATTTCACTTATAATTCACTGTATCACAATTCCAGTGGGTCAGAAGTTTACATACACTAAATTGACTGTGCCTTTAAACAGCTTGGAAAATTCCAGAAAATGATGTCATGCTTTAGAAGCTTCTGATAGGCTAATTGACATAATTTGAGTCAATTGGAGGTGTACCTGTGGATGTATTTCAAGGCCTACCTTCAAACTCAGTGCCTCTTTGCTTGATATCATGGGAAAATCAAAAGAAATCAGCCAAGACCTCAGAAAAAAATGTGTAGACCTCCACAAGTCTGGTTCATCCTTGGGAGCAATTTCCAAACGCCTGAAGGTACCACGTTCATCTGTACAAACAATATTACGCAAGTATAAACAGCATGGGACCACGCAGCCGTCATACCGCTCAAGAAGGAGACGCGTTCTGTCTTCTAGAGATGAACGTACTTTGGTGCGAAAAGTGCAAATCAATCCCAAAGTGCAAATCAATCCCAGAACAACAGCAAAGGACCTTGTGAAGATGCTGGAGGAAACCGGTACAAAAGTATCTATATCCACAGTAAAAACGAGCCACAATAAGGATTTGCCACGAGTGGAATTGTGGTTCGCCTTCAAAATAAAAGTCCCCCGTTGAACGTGAATCAAACGTATACAAATAGTGCAATCATGCCATATTTGGACTAGATGATGCTAAACAAGGTCGGAATGTTATATAACTTCAACAAAATCCAATAATTATATATTTAAAAAATCTGTTGAAATTGCACTGTGGCTGTATTAAACTTTAAAATTGTATTGGGGGCATACTTATATGCACTGTACAGCCTAACCTATGGATGCTGCACCCATGAAATGGGGTATCAGCCTACTCAGTGACACTCACAGGACACAACTGTGTAGAGTTTACACAAATATTAATGGCTTATTGCAGGACTTTGACTGTGGGAAATCACATTTCCAGTCACTCTATTGTGTGTATTAGACGTTCATATTGCACTGTATTAGCATCTAAAATATTAGCGTCTTAGGTATAGGCCACCTAATTGGTTAAAACAAATATGCCAACAAACAAAACAATACTGAATCAGCTGTTGGATACAAATAGGCTTTGGGTAATGTGATTAGATCATCCACAAGACTCAACCTATATAGTCACCCCCCACTTCACTTTCCCTGTTCCTTGTTCAGGTGTCTGTTCTCACATAATATGATGATCAAAGCACTTTACTTTCAATGGGACCTAATCACTTATCCAATACTCCTATCCTGACTTGACTGTATCCTAAAGGCAAAGGCAGCTCTATGAAAGTGTTCTGCTTTAAACTGAATATAGTAGTTCAGCGTTTAAAGTGCCCTGAATGAATGGTGGCTGTAGTGCCAATTGTATTAGCCCTGTAAATCCTGCCTTTTGTTCTGTAGTTGTTTATGACTTGGCCTGGCTTGCCAGGAAAAAAAGATTAACCCATCTGGCGTGTACTACAGTCAAAGGTATTGGGACAGTGACACAATTTTGGTTGTTTTGGCTCTGTACTCAGCACTTTGGATTTGAAATGATACAGCTTTAATTTGAGGGTATTTTCATCCATATCGGGTGAACCGTTTAGAAATTACAACTCTTGTTGTACAAAGTCCCCCCATTTTAGGGACCAAAAGTATTGGGACAGATTCACTTGTGTGTATTGAGGTGGTCAGAAGTTAGGTATTTGGTCCCATATTCCTAGCACGCAATGTAGAGTCACAAGCTTAATGTGGTCATTGCGTGCTGGGAATATGGGATCAGGTGCTGAGCTTTTGACTACTTTAGTACACATAAGTGAATTTGTCTGCACTTTAACCTCATAGTCATTGTGTCATTTCGGGTCCAGAGTGCTGGAGTACAGAGCCAAAACAACCACTGTCACTGTCCCAATACTTTTGGAGCTCACTGTATATATAGGCTAATAGTATATTTAAGCAATAAGGCACGAGGGGGTGTGGCTAAGGGCTGTTCTTATTGACGATGCAACACGGAGTGCCTGGATACAGCCCTTAGCCGTGGTATATTGGCCATAAATCACAAACCCCCGAGGTGCCTTATAGCAATTATAGACTGCTTACCAACATAATTAGAGCAGTAAAAAGGTAAAGATTTTGTCATACCTGTCAGCCAATCAGCATTCAGGGCTCGAACCACGCAGTTTATAATATACTGTATAGGCCTAGTTTTAGTAGTAGCAGCATATATAATTGTATGTAGCCTATTTATTCCAGAGGCGTAAAGGTGGCTCAACGTACACAATAGGCCTAGGCTTACATACTGTAGTTTGCGCCATCCATGCCAAGTGGGAGAAGGCAGTTTAAAAGGTTATTTTATAGCCTAGACCTCACTTTGAGGTCCAAGCAGCACTACCGGCTGTCTTCAAGGACTTGCTTATCATAAAAGTAACATCACTCTACCAGCTTAGGCACCATACTCTTCTGGCAAGCGTCACCGATGTTAGATTTGGCCTTTTTCCCTTGACTACCATCTGACACCCAGTTCTGGAACAGTCTGGCGCATGATGACAGTTCCTTTAGATGTTTAGACATGTACACAGCGGATATATTGCTCAATAATACCTTCTAAAGGAATTTCTCAGCGACTTCCTGCATTGAGTCATTAGTAGGCTATTCATTGTACCTGTAGACCTATTGCTATGGGTACACTACCTTGATAGTGCATCTAGGGCCTAGGCCTAGGATGTGGTGAATCCAAAAAACAGCCAGAATGCACTAGAATTGCCCTGGTGTAGCCTGAAGTAGCCATTTAGGGACTCTGGCTGTGTTTTTGTCTTGGTTGTGTCATGCTTTGTATTTATGTCATATTGTCATATCATTCTGTTGTCTCCTGACCTTGATGTTTTTGGGGTAGGGGTCAGGCCATGTGAAAAGGGGACGGTTTATGCTGAATTGTTTAGACTAGAGTTACCATGAATGCATTTGTGGAACATAACAACAAACCATAATGTAAACAATATTTTATTTTTTAGACAGCCTCATAATAGCAACAGGTTTTTGAGTTCTCCCTCTTACAGGCCTCTAGCTGCCATTAATTAGTCCTATAGTAGGCTACCCAAGAAAGAGTACAAAATCACCCAAAAGCAAACAACCATGACAGGATTTTTAAGGAGGTAGACTAACCAACCACTCAGAAGTCATCACAGTGCATAGAAAGCAAGCAAAGCTTCAGTTGTCAATTTTTTTGTTGTAGCTCTGTCTGACAGTTTCTTCAGTAGCACGATTCTCATTCAGCATTGCTATTCTAGAAAAGCCATATGAGTGTGTACTCAGCAATAACTAGCTGGTAAAGGAGTCTTTATTAAGACATATCTTAGGCCTCCTGTAGCTCAGTTGGTAGAGCATGGTGCTTGCAACATCAGGATTGTGGGTTCGATTCCCATGGGGGGCCAATATGAAAAATTTATGCACTCACTAATTGTAAGTCGCTCTGGATAAGAGCGTCTGCTAAATGACTAAAATGTTAAATATTGACATAACCTGAAAGGCTGCTCTGCAAGGAAGAAGCCACTGCTCCAATGCTGCCATTAAAAAAGCCAGACTATGGTTTGCAAATGCACATGGGGACAAAGATCGTACTTTTTGGAGAAATGTCCTCTGGTCTGATGAAACAAAAATAGAACTGTTTGGCCATAATGACCATTGTTATGTTTGGAGGATAAAGGGGGGTGCTTGCAAGCCGAAGAACACCATCCCAACCGTGAAGCACGGGGGTGGCAGCATCATGCTGTGGGGGTGCTTTGCTGCAGTAGGGACTGGTGCACTTCACAAAATAGATGGCATCATGAGGAAGGAAAATTATATGGATATATTGAAGCAACATCTCAAGACATCAGTCAGGAAGTTAAAGCTAGGTCGCTAAATGACCCCAAGCATACTTCTAAAGTTGTGGCAAAATGGCTTAAGCATGACAATTTAGCATGACAATTTATCCATTCACACACACACCAAGGCCTCACGGTCACTGCAGCTGGGTTTTCACCCCCCCTTTTTTGGTCTAGTAGGGAACCAACACCACTCGGGATTGACCCCCTGGGACTTACCCTCTGCAGGGACTACCCTATGCTTATATGAAGCTAGTAGAAACCAACTCACTCTGGATTTACCCCCTCGGACTTACCCTCTGCAGGGACTACCCTGCTCGGGTTTGCCTTCCAGGACTTACCCTATACTTTATGGTACTCACAGGAACCAACCCACTCGGGATTTACCCCCTAGGACTTACCTTTTGCAGGTACTACCCTGTTTGGGCTTACTAGGTCCGTATCCTATAATTGGTTCAGCCTATGATTCTCATCTCCCCAAGATGTCAGAATGTGTGATAACAGGTATAGGAACTGTGCCTACCTTGTTTTTGAATGTAAATCGTGGTGAATCCTGCCGACAACGCCAACTGTTAGGTAAAATTCACGGACGACTAGTAAAGCTCAAACCAAGTTTATTCACCCAATGGGTCAAACAGCTGCAAAGTCAAAGAAATGTTTCCACCAGCACAGGTATTTATACTCTCCTATTAGGCGGAGTCTCCTCCTTGCACATCTAGACATCTCTGTTGCTAGGCAGGAACTTAAGTGATGTGTGTAATAAAACTTTTCCTACTCACTTGATCTGACCTGACCTGACCTCAGGCCACATTCCACACTCCTCCCCTATCCAACCTTATCAGTGACCTCAACCAAGTGATTGCCTTTTTCCTCACTCAGTAACTTCAATACCCCTAGTTCTTATCCACACTCCATTGACCCCACCATATACAGTGGGGAGAACAAGTATTTGATACACTGCCGATTTTGCAGGTTTTCCTACTTACAAAGCATGTAGAGGTCTGTAATTTTTATCATAGGTACACTTCAACTGTGAGAGACGGAATAAAA
Organism: Coregonus clupeaformis; assembly: GCF_020615455.1. Taxonomy (NCBI): domain Eukaryota; kingdom Metazoa; phylum Chordata; class Actinopteri; order Salmoniformes; family Salmonidae; genus Coregonus; species Coregonus clupeaformis. Next base: position 15,419,716 of record NC_059199.1, read on the forward strand.
AATTGTTTTTCCAGAAAATCACATTGTATGATTTTAAAGTAATTAATTTGCATTTTATTGCATGACATAAGTATTTGATCACCTACCAACCAGTAAGAATTCCGGCTCTCACAGACCTGTTAGTTTTTCTTTAACAAGCCCTCCTGTTCTCCACTCATTACCTGTATTAACTGCACCTGTTTGAACTCGTTACCTGTATAAAAGACACCTGTCCACTCACTCAATCAAACAGACTCCAACCTCTCCACAATGGCCAAGACCAGAGAGATGTGTAAGGACATCAGGGATAAAATTGTAGACCTGCACAAGGCTGGGATGGGCTACAGGACAATAGTCAAGCAGTTTGGTGAGAAGGCAACAACTGTTGGCGCAATTATTAGAAAATGGAAGAAGTTCAAGATGACGGTCAATCACCCTCGGTCTTGGGCTCCATGCAAGATCTCACCTCGTAGGGCATCAATGATCATGAGGAAGGTGAGGGATCAGCCCAGAACTACACGGCAGGACCTGGTCAATGACCTGAAGAGAGCTAGGACCACAGTCTCAAAGAAAACCATTAGTAACACACTACGCCGTCATGGATTAAAATCCTGCAGCGCACGCAATGTTCCCCTGCTCAAGCCAGCGCATGTCCAGGCCCGTCTGAAGTTTGCCAATGACCATCTGGATGATCCAGAGGAGGAATGGGAGAAGGTAATGTGGTTTGATGAGACAAAAATAGAGCTTTTTGGTCTAAACTCCACTCGCCGTGTTTGGAGGAAGAAGAAGGATGAGTACAACCCCAAGAACACCATCCCAACCGTGAAGCATGGAGGTGGAAACATCATTCTTTGGGGATGCTTTTCTGCAAAGGGGACAGGACGACTGCACCGTATTGAGGGGAGGATGGATGGGGCATGTATCGCGAGATCTTGGCCAACAACCTCCTTTCCTCAGTAAGAGCATTGAAGATGGGTCGTGGCTGGGTCTTCCAGCATGACAACGACCCGAAACACACAGGCAGGGCAACTAAGGAGTGGCTCCGTAAGAAGCATCTCAAGGTCCTGGAGTGGCCTAGCCAGTCTCCAGACCTGAACCCAATAGAACATCTTTGGAGGGAGCCGAAAGTCCGTATTGCCCAGCGACAGCCCCGAAATCTGAAGGATCTGGAGAAGGTCTGTATGGAGGAGTGGGCCAAAATCCCTGCTGCAGTGTGTGCAAACCTGGTCAAGACCTACAGGAAACGTATGATCTCTGTAATTGCAAACAAAGGTTTCTGTACCAAATATTAAGTTCTGCTTTTCTGATGTATCAAATACTTATGTCATGCAATAAAATGCAAATTAATTACTTAAAAATCATACAATGTGATTTTCTGGATTATTGTTTTAGATTCCGTCTCTCACAGTTGAAGTGTACCTATGATAAAACATTACAGACCTCTACATGCTTTGTAAGTAGGAAAACCTGCAAAATCGGCAGTGTATCAAATACTTGTTCTCCCCACTGTACATTCCTTATACATGTAATCATTAACTTCTAGTATAGCAAGTATTTCAACTTAGAATACCAAAGAATACAAAAACACAGTATTGGTAAGCACAAATAAAACATCACAAATCACCCAGGAAAACAGTTACATTTATCCACAAATAAATCCCCAATCAATACTTAAATTGCCCAAACGGCACCAGAACATCAAGATGAAATGTATTTTGAATTTTGTTCCAGCAATACAGTGCATTAAAACTAAAAGCAGATGTACCTAGCTCAGTGGAGACCCTAGGAACCTCAAGAGTTAACCAATCCTGTGAACGGTTTAGGCAACTCAAGTGTCTATACTTCAACAGCAAAGATAAATAATACGGAAGTTTATGAAGTAGGGCATTGTAAACAAAAAGGGAGTAATGTAGTGATCTACGGGTCTTTAGCGAAGTCTAGCCAACCTTTTGATACAGGATGCAGTGATGAGTATCAAAACTGTCGCCAGTAACAAAACAAAGGGCACTATGGTAGATGGCATCCAAAGGTTTAAGAGTAGTAGCAGCTGCACTTTGATACATAATATCACCATAAACAAGAACAGATAAAAAGGTTGCTTCCTACTGCTTAGAGAAAGGCACGATCTGTTTCTGTAAAAAAAAAAGCCAACTTTAAATCTTAGCTTCTTAACCAGCTCATCTATATGTTTTTAAATGTACAATCCATATAAATCCAAATGCATAAGTATTTATATGCAGGAACACATTCGATTGGAGAACCATCTAATGAGTGAACTTGTAGTTCATCTGAAACATTCTTACGAGAGTTTAAAAACAACATGTATTTCGTTTTGCCCATATTAAGCGCAAGTTTTAAATCAGCAAGGGATTCCTACATACCTATAAAATCTGACTATAGTTTTGACACAGCCAGATCAACAGTTGGGGCAATAGCATACATATTCCTGCAACGTATATTCCTGCAACTACCTCCCACTAACAAGCAACGTTTGAAATATGTTCTACCCTCTTGTGGCTTTGAGTTAGTGACTCTTATCACGGAGTGACATTTTTAAATTCCACTTACCTGTGTGTGTGTGTGTCCAGTCGACAGCGTTCCCTGGGGAGGTGAAGGGACTGACCAAGCGTATCCGGACGGTGCTGATGGCCACGGCCCAGATGAGGGAACATGAGAAGGACCCGGAGATGCTGCTGGACCTGCAGTACAGCCTGGCCCGCTCCTACGCCTCCACCCCCGAGCTACGACGCACCTGGCTGGACAGCATGGCCCGGGCACACGTCAAGAATGGAGATCTCTCAGAGGTACAGTCAGTGATGTATAGAAACATGTATATGTATGACTATCTGTATGTGAATATGTATGTACAGTACCAGTCAAAAGTTTGGACACACCTACTCATTCCAGGGTTTTTCTTTATTTTTACTACATATATTTTCTACATTGAGAATAGTAGTGAAGACATCAAAACTATGAAATAACACATATGTAATCATGTAGTAACCAAAAAAGTGTTAAACAAATCAAAATATATTTATATTTGAGATTCTTCAAATAGCTACCCTTTGCCTTGATGACAGCTTTGCAAACTCTTGGCATTCTCTCAACCAGCTTCACCTGGAATGCTTTTCCAACAGTCTTGAAGGAGTTCCCACATATGCTGAGCACTTGTTGGCTGCTTTTCCTTCACTCTGCAGTCCAACTCATCTCAAACTATCTCAATTTGGTTGAGGTCGGGGGATTGTGGAGGCCTGGTAATCTGATGCAGCACTCCATCACTCTCCTTCTTGGTAAAATACACAGCCTGAAGGTGTGTTGGTTAATTGTCCTTTTGAAAAACAAATGATAGTTCCACTAAGCCCAAACCAGATGGGATGGCGTATCGCTGCAGAATGCTGGGGTAGCCATGCTGGTTAAGTGTGCCTTGAATTCTAAATAAATCACAGTGTCACCAGCAAAGCACCTCCACACCATAACACCTCCTCCTCCATGCTATACAGTGGGAAATACACAGACGGAGATCATCCGTTCACCTACATCGCGTCGGTTGGAACAAAAAATCTCAAATTTGGACTCCAGACCAAAGGACAGATTTCCACCGGTCTAATGTCAATTGCTCGTGTTTCTTGGCCCAAGCAAGTATCTTCTTCTTATTGGTGTCCTTTAGAAGTGGTTTCTTTGCAGCAATTCAACCATGAAGGCCTGATTCAAACAGTCTCCTCTGAACAGTTGATGTTGAGATGTGTCTGTTACTTGAACTCTGTGATGCATTTATTTGGGCTGCAATTTCTGAGGCTGGTAACTCTAATGAACGTATCCTCTGCAGTAGAGGTAACTCTGGGTCTTCCATTCCTGTGGCGGTCCTCATGAGAGCAAGTTTCATCATAGCGCTTGATGGTTTTTGCGAATGCACTTGAAGAAACTTTCAAAGTTAGTGAAATTTTCCGTATTGACTGACCTTCATGTCTTAAAGTAATGATGGACTGTCGTTTCTCTTTGCTTATTTGAGCTGTTCTTGCTATAAAATGGACTTGGTCTTTTACCAAATAGGGCTATCTTCTGTATACCCCCCCCTACCTTGTCACAACACAACTGATTGGCTCAAACGGATTAAGAAGGAAAGAAATTCCACAAATTAACTCCAGGTCATTCCAGGTGACTACCTCATGAAGCTGTTTGAGAGTATGCCAAGAGTGTGAAAAGCTGTCATCAAGGCAAAGGGTGGCTATTTGAAGAATCTCAAATAACACTTTTTTGGTTACTACATGATTCCATATGTGTTATTTCATAGTTTTGATGTCTTCACTACTATTCTACAATGTGAAAACAGTCAAAATAAAGAAAAGCCCTTGAATGAGTAGGTGTGTCCAAACTTTTGACTGATACTGTATGTCTATGGGTGCTGTACTATAGGCTCTCAAACAACAGTTCACCTTTGACCTTTTACCCAAATACTGTTGTACAATATATAAACATGTATGTATGTACACTGAGTCTACAAAACATTAACAACACCTGCTCTTTCCATGACATAGACTGACCAGGTGTATCCAGGTGAAAGCTATGATCCCTTGTTGATGTCACCTGTTAAATCCACTTCAATCAGTGTAGATGAAGGGGAGGAGACAAGTTAATGATTTTTAAACCTTGAGACAATTGAGACATGGATTGTGTATGTGTGCCATTCAGACGGTGAATGGGCAAGACAAAATATTTAAGTGCCTTTGAACGGGGTATGGTAGTAGGTGCCAGGGGCACCTGTTTGTGTCAAGAACTGCAACGCTGCTGGGTTTTTCACGCTTAACAGTTTCCCGTGTGTATCAAGAATGGTCCACCACCCAAAGGACATCCAGCCAACTTGACAGAACTGCTGGAAGCATTGGAGTCAACATGGGCCAGCATCCATGCAGAACGCTTTTTGTAGAATCCATGCCCCAACGAATTGAGCCTGTACTGAGGGCAAAGGGGGGGGCAACTCAATCAATCAATCAATTTTATTTTATATAGCCCTTCTTACATCAGCTAATATCTCGAAGTGCTTTACAGAAACCCAGCCTAAAACCCCAAACAGCTAGTAATGCAGGTGTAGAAGCACGGTGGCTAGGAAAAACTCCCTAGAAAGGCCAAAACCTAGGAAGAAACCTAGAGTTAGGTATCAATATTCTCAATGTTTTGTACACTCAGTGTATGTATGTATGTATGTGTATGGGTGTTTGGTGTGTGTGCGTGTGTGTTAGTGTTAGTGTATGGGTACAGTGCTAAAGTTTCTAATAGTCCTCACCTTTGACCTTTCAGCCATGACTGTAATACTGTAATATGATAATAGCAATAGGCCTACTGTATATGCCATTTAGCAGACGCTTTTATCAAAAGTGACATACAGTACAGCGAGTGCATGCATTTTTTGTGTACATGACCCCAGCGGGAATCAAACCCCAAACCTTAGTGTCTTACCAACTGAGCCACCCAGGACCTGTACAAGATACTGTAGCCCTTTGGAATAGGTAGCATAACCAAACCAACCACTGGTAAAAGGTCAGCTATTTTCACTTCCCTCTAATTTTACATTTACATTTTCGTCATTTAGCAGACGCTCTTATCCAGAGCGACTTACAAATTGGTGCATTCACCTTATGATAGCCAGTGGGACAACCACTTTACAAATATTTTTATTTTATTTGTATTATTTATTTATTTTCTCTTTGGGGTGGGGTAAGGGGGGTTAGAAGGATTACTTTATCCTATCCCAGGTATTCCTTAAAGAGGTGGGGTTTCAAGTGTCTCCGGAAGGTGGTGAGTGACTCCGCTGTCCTGGCGTCGTGAGGGAGCTTGTTCCACCATTGGGGTGCCAGAGCAGCTTTGACTGGGCTGAGCGGGAACTGTGCTTCCGCAGAGGTAGGGGGGCCAGCAGGCCAGAGGTGGATGAACGCAATGCCCTCGTTTGGGTGTAGGGACTGGTCAGAGCCTGAAGATACGGCCGTTCCCCTCACAGCTCCGTAGGCAAGCACCATGGTCTTGTAGCAGATGCGAGCTTCAACTGGAAGCCAGTGGAGTGTGCGGAGGAGCGGGGTGACGTGAGAGAACTTGGGAAGGTTGAACACTAGACGGGCTGCGGCGTTCTGGATGAGTTGTAGGGGTTTAATGGCACAGGCAGGGAGCCCAGCCAACAGCGAGTTGCAGTAATCCAGACGGGAGATGACAAGTGCCTGGATTAGGACCTGTGCCGCTTCCTGTATAAGGCAGGGTCGTACTCTGCGAATGTTGTAGAGCATGAACCTACAGGATCGGGTCACCGCCTTGATGTTAGCGGAGAACGACAGGGTGTTGTCCAGGGTCACGCCAAGGCTCTTTGCACTCTAATGATTACAGTTAGGCTATAGGGTAGGGTAACCTGATCCTAGATCTGTGCTGAAGAGCACAGATCTACTTTTGCATATTTGTGATACTGACTGTTATCAGATATTCAACCAAAACCTAATATTAGATAAAGGGAACGTAAGTGAACAACTAACACAACAATTACATATTTATTTCATTTATTTCATAAACAAAGTTATGCAACACCCAATCCCCCTGTGTGAAAAAATTATTGCGACCCTACACTCAATAACTGGTTGTGCCACCTTTAGCTGCAATGACTCCAACCAAATGCTTCCTGTAGTTGTTGATCAGTCTCTCACGTCGCTGTGGAGGAATTTTGGCCCACTCTTCCATGCAGAACTGCTTTAACTCAGTGACGTGTGGGTTTTCAAGCATGAACTGCTCGTTTCAAGTCCTGCCACAACATCTCAATTGGGATTAGGTCTGGACTTTGACTAGGCCATTCCAAAACTTCCAATTTGTTGCTTTTTTGCAATTTTCATGTAGACTTGATTGTGTGTTTTGGATCATTGTCTTGCTGCATGACCCAGCTGCGCTTCAGCTTCAGCTCACAGACGGATGGTCTGACATTCTCCTGTAGAATTCTCTGATACAGAGCAGAATTCAGCTGGGATGAAGTGCATGGCGAGGACGGATTTTTGAAGTGTACCTATGATAAAAATTACAGACCTCTACATGCTTTGTAAGTAGGAAAACCTGCAAAATCGGCAGTGTATCAAATACTTGTTCTCCCCACTGTATATATATATATGTGTATATATATATATATATATATATATTACAATCTAACTACATAACAATATAATGGTAATAATTTGTTTGAATAGTAAATCTCTATTGATAAACTGGGTAAATCATAGCCTAGGCCTATTCACTATACAGGTGAATGCATATTCAATAGGAGTGTGTGCATCCATTGCGTTATAGAAAATATATATATAATAATAATAATGCTGTATAGAATAGAATAAAATAGAATAAAACTTTATTGGACATTTTTATTTGGCATCACCTTCCATTACAAGGATCACATACACATACATTCTCACATCATACACATTTAAACCAGTCAGTCCATCATGTTGCATACACTAGAAACATAGAGGACATTGATACATTCACTCACAACCGACCACTGTCCCATCTGCACTGGATAGATAAGTACATATACTGATACAATTTACTTTGCATTTAGTAGTCCAACAGCACAAGAAACGAATGAATGTTTGAACACGTTCTTCTTGGCCGTGGGCATTCTGAAGCGCCGGCCAGAGGGAAGCCTCTCCAATTGAGGGTGTAGAGGGTGGGAGAGGTCGCCAATGACAGCCAGTGCCTTCCTTTTGGTTGCGTTGTGGAACAGACCGCTCATTTACATTTACATTTTACATTTTAGTCATTTAGCAGACGCTCTTATCCAGAGCGACTTACAGTTAGTGAATACGTATATATATTTTTTTATACTGCCCCCCCGTGGGAAACGAACCCACAACCCTGGCGTTGCAAACACCATGCTCTATCAATTGAGCTACATCCCTGCCGGCCATTCCCTCCCCTACCCTGGACGACACTGGGCCAATTGTGCGCCGCCCATGAGTCTCCCAGTCACGGCCGGCTGCGACAGAGCCTGGATTCGAACCAGGATCTCTAGTGGCACAGTTAGCACTGCGATGCAGTGCCTTAGACCACTGCTCATGTGCCTGTGGTCGACCAATTACTTTGCTGGCTGTGTTTACTATTCTGCTCAGTTTGCTTTGCTCAGATGACCATACCAGACTGTCATATTGAACGTGTGGATGCTCTCCACAAAGGAGCTATACACCCTCTCCAGAACATCCTGGCTGACCCCAAACCCATTCAATTTACTGATTAAAAACAGGCGTTGGCTTGCTTTAAGAAAAATACAGTATGCATTCTCTGGAAAACTCAGCTTGTTATCAATTTGTGTCCCTAGGTATTTGAAACACTCAACCACCTCCACTGGTTGGTCGTTCAGAGAGAGTGGTTGGGACATTGGCAAATTGTTGCCATTGATGATTAGCTCCTTTGTCTTTTCCACATTGATGTGGAGGGCACTTGAACGGCACCATTCTTGAAGGTTGTTGGTCTGTTTAAAATAGCTGTCCCCATCTGACGTAGCTTCTTTAAAAAATAGTCCCACCAGAGCCATGTCATCTGCGTACTTGAAAAGGCTCACATTGTTTCCTTGGATCTTCATCTCATTAGTGTAGATAGATAACAACAACGGTGAAAGGACACACCCCTGTGTTCAGGGTCAGTTCATCAGAGAAGGCCCCATTCATGAGGACCCTTAGTGGACGGTCAGTTAAAAAGTCCTTGATCCAACCTGCGAGGCCTCCGTTGGCATTCAGGTCCAGTAGTCGTTTCAGCAGTGTGTGTATATGCATTGTATTGAAAGCTGAACTAAAATCAATAAATAAAATGTGTGCATATGATTTTGCATGTTGAAGGTGACTGGCCACCGTGTTCACCAAGGTCAGGGTAGCATCCTCAGTCCCCCTCTGTGCTTTATAGGCAAACTGTAACAGGTCCAGTTGATCTGCTATGGACAGGGTAAGGTGCTTACTAACAACCCTTTCCATGCATTTGGCCAGAAGGGGTGTGAGGGCCACAAGTTGAAAGTCATTTGGTGATTTGGCCCCTGACTTCTAAGGCACCGGTACAATGGTCGACACCTTCCAGGAGTTTGGCACTGTACAGGTGCTCAGCAGATGTTGAAACAATCGTGTGAAGACTCCCTTGAGCTGGTCGGCGCAGACCTTCAGTACTTTGCCCCGTAGTCCGTCTAGGCCCGGTGGTTTGTGTGGCTTAATATGTGACAAGCATGAGGCCATCTCATTCTCTGTTATCTGGACAGGAGAGGATTTGGGGATGCTCTCACATATTTGTTTACATTCGTCTTTAAAATCGACGGTGTCAAATCTTCCATGAAAACAGTTAAGGTCGTTTACAAAGGATGAATAGTCGTCCATTTTATTGTTCTCTCTTTTCCTTTCTCTTCCCATCATTGCATTAAGCCCCTCCCACGCTTGTCTTGGATTGGCTGGACAGAACCTCTGCTCCACTTTATCCTTGAAGTCCTTTTTTAGCTTTCCACATTTTTGACCGTATTAAAATCGTATTAAAATCCCCATGCACAAACACTGGCTGGTCAGTTGATCATGAAAGCGCAGCATTGAAACAGTCTGTAATCCTGTTAGTAGCTTCTTTATTGTTAGGTCCAGGCACATAGACCAGAATAATGGTAATCTGTCCAAACTCGCGTGGTAGATAGAATAGCCTGAATGATACAACGAGAATCTCATAGTCTCTGGTGCACACTTGTTCAATCACATTACACTGTATGGCCCAAGTATTATCTACAAGATACATAGCCCCCCCGCCTATTGATTTATGTGATGTGGTTTTGTCTCGATCTGCTCTAATAACAATGTATCCATCAATGTTCACATCAATATTGTCCTGCTTGAACCACGTTTCTGTAAAGCAGATTCAATTACTAAAGTCCTCTTCAAAGTTTATTTTATAAAAGTGTGTGCTGTCTCTTTAACCAGTAAGGACGTCATACGCGAGGCAAGAGGGGGGCGGCAAGAGGGGGGCGGGCCGGAGTCAGAATGGGGTTTTGGAATAAACGCCGAAAATAAGGTCTGAGGTGAACACAGGCTTAGGAGATCTTATACGTTTTGTTCTATGAGATAATATCAGTGAGTTAATATGACCTTTATGAATTATGATGCCTTTATGTGCTTTTTATTATTACATACAGTGCCTTCAGTAAGTATTCAGACCCCTTGACTTTTTAAACATTTTGTTACGTTACAGCCTTATTCTGAAATTGAATAAATTGTTGTTTTTTCTCATCAATCTACACACAATACCCCATAATGACAAAGCAAAAACAGTTTTTTAGAAATGTTTGCTCATTTATTAAAAATACAAAACTGAAATATCACATTTACATAAGTATTCAGACCCTTTACTCAGTACTTTGTTGAAGCACCTTTGGCAGCGATTACAGCCTTGAGTCTTCTTGGGTATGACGCTACAAGCTTGGTACATCTGTATTTGGGGAGTTTCTCCCATTCTTCTCTGCAGATCCTGTCAAGCTCTGTCAGGTTGGATGGGGAGCGTTGCTGCACAGTTATTTTCAGGTCTCTCCAGAAATGTTCGATCAGGTTCAATTGTTTTGCGAACAGTAATTAACAGTTTCAACATTTCTACATGCCTTGTCCCATTATTCAAGTGTGTTAACTTTAAGGTGGGAGCTAAAATGATGCAGCCCAGTCTCCCAGTACAGGCTAAGTGGAGCAGGCACGGTGATCCGTGAGACACATTTGACTGAAGTACAGAAGTTATACGGTGCAACACTAAACACAATACAGATATCTGACTCTGGGTCAGTACAAAGTCCACACTGTGTCCTGCAGGGCATTGGGGCATGAGCCAACTCTTTTTTTAGCACAGTGCTCAGGGAATGAGGTGGCCGATTGGTTAAGGCGAATCCCATTCTCGTCGCACAACATCTTTCATTGTTGTACTCTTCTGTGTGGCTCAGTTGGTAAGAGCAGCTGTGGGTTCAATTCCCGAGGGGTCACATACTGATAATGTATGCACTTACTGTACTGTATGTCGCTTTGCATAAAAGCATTTGCTAAGCATATATTTGCCAGTTGTAACTGTGCTGTATGCTGAGGTGTTTTGTATAATGGCTTTTTATTTGCAGCCCTGAGGAAGTGTTGACATTAGGTTAATCCATCAGGGAGCCTCTGCTCTCTCTCTCTCTCTCTCTCTCTCTCTCTCTCTCTCTCTCTCTCTCTCTCTCTCTCTCTCTCTCTCCTCTCTCCTCTCTCTCCTCTCTCTCTCTCTCTCTCTCTCTCTCTCTCTCTCTCTCTCTCTCTCTCTCTCTCTCTCTCTCTCTCTCTCTCTCTCTCTCTCTCTCTCTCTCTCTCTCTCTCTCTCTCTCTGGCTGTTTCTCTCGCTGCTTGTCTGTAGTGTAAACCAAGACTCGTACTGCTGTGGCTGTATGCTAGTGCCTGACTGTCAATATTGGTTTAGAATTTGTGAACATATCTAACATGGTGACCTCACATAAACCACTTGTTTGGCTGTTTTCATCAATGGCTGCATCCCAAATGGCAGACTATTCCCTATATAGTGCACTACTTTTGACCAGGGCCATAGTCAAGTAGTGCACTAGCTACTGTATATAGGGAATATGGTGCCTGTTGAACACAACCGATATGACTAAAGGATTCAACATGCTCAGGAAATAACACTATGTATTGTAACATACACTACCAGTCAAAAGTTTGGACACAACTTCTCTTTTAAGGGTTTTTCTTTATTTTTACTATTTTTTACATTGTAGAATAATCGTGAAGACATCAAAACTATGAAATAACACATATGGAATCATGTAGTAACCAAAACAATTCTTCAAATAGCCACCCTTGGCCTTGATGACAGCTTTGCACACTCTTGGCATTTTCTCAACCAGCTTCATGAGGTAGTCACCTGGAATGCATTTCAATTAACAGGTGTGCCTTGTTACAAGTTCATTTGTGGAATTTCATTCCTTCTTAATGCGTTTGAGCCAATCAGTTGTGTTGTGACAAGGTAGGGGGGTATACAGAAGATAGCCCTATTTGGTAAAAGACCAAGTCCATATTATGGCAAGAACAGCTAAAATAAGCAAAGAGAAACGACAGACCATCATTACTTTAAGAAATGAAGGTCAGTCAATACTTTGAAACTTTGAACGTTTCTTCAAGTGCAGTCACAAAAACCATCAAGCGCTATGATGAAACTGGCTCTCATGAGGACCGCCACAGGAATGGAAGACCCAGAGTTAACTCTGCTGCAGAGGATAAGTTCATTAGAGTTACCAGCCTCAGAAATTGCAGCCCAAATAAATGCTTCATAGAGTTCAAGTCACAGACACATCTCAACATCAACTGTTCAGAGGGGACTTTGTGAATCAGGCCTTCATGGTCGAATTTCTGCATCAGATGACCTGGCCTCCACAATTCCCCGACCTCAAACCAATTTAGATGGTTTGGAATGGGTGGTGTAGCGGATGATGAAGATGGGGTCAGGCGCAGGAGGTGTGTAGTCCCGTGTAGCTCAGTTGGTAGAGCATGGCGCTTGCAACGCCAAGGTTGTGGGTTCGATCCCCACGGGGGACCAGTATGAATTTTTTTTGGCACTCACTAACTGTAAGTCGCTCTGGATAAGAGCGTCTGCTAAATGCCTAAAATTTAAAATGTGTGAATCACAGAATATGGTTTATTCGTCTAATATATCATTTCGCAGCAATGCGAAAACCAAATACAGTGTGACTTCAATGCGCACTGGGAAACAAAACACACGGGTGAATATCCCGGCGACAAAAGTAACATGAATGCTCAACCGAGCTAGCGAGACCTCCACATGGAAACAATCACACACAAAGACATGGGGGAGCAGAGGGAATACTTATACAGGGACTGATGAGGGGATATAAACCAGGTGTGTGTGAAAAACAAGACAAAACAAATCAAATGGTGAGATGAGGAGAGGCAGTGGCTAGAAGGCCGATGACAACGAATGCCGAAGCCTGCCCGAACAAGGAGAGGAGGCAGCTTCGGAGGAAGTCGTGACAGTCGGATGGCAGAGTGAAGGAAAAGCAGCCAACAAGCGCTCAGCATATGTGGGAACTCCTTCAAGACTGTTGGAAAAGCATTCCAGGTGAAGCTGGTTGAGAGAATGCCAAGAGTGTGCAAAGCTGTCATAAAGGCAAAGGGTGGCTATTTGAAAAGGCAAAGGGTGGCTATTTGAAGAATCTCAAATATAAAATATGTTTTGATTTGTTTAACACTTTTTTGGTTACTACATGTTTCCATATGTGTTATTTCATAGTTTTGATGTCTTCATTATTATTTTACAATGTAGAAAATAGTACAACATTTTAAAAAAACCTTGAATGAGTAGGTATGTCCAAACTTTTGACTGGTAATGTATATATAATTGTATCTGTCGAAAATACTCTGGAAATACAGGATGCTTGAGCTAACACCAATGACTTACATCATGTGGCAGTCAGAACTGAATATCCCAGCACTTTACTTGAACTTTGTCTTTTGAGGTTTGTGTGCTGTGCAGAAGGAATCTGTTGTGTACAGTATGTAAGTGTGTGTTTCAAAGCGGTCCAACCACAGACCTTTAGGGCCAGGGACCTCACCATACAATATTATCATGATACTTAGGTGCCGATACGATATGTAATGCGATTCCATACAGCAATTTTATTGCGATTTGATGTTCCACACATATTGCTCACTATATGTCTGCTGCAGAGGGACAAGAGAGAGCCATGAGAAAACAAGTTTTGGTCAGTCATGGAAATAAAAGTGCTGAAAACATGTTGGCTCACTATTTAAAAAAAGATGGAGAACAAGCTATAGGATAAAAAAATACAGGCGTTTTGGGAAAGGTACAGCCAACTAGTGCAAATTAACGCTACCTACAGTAGCTTAAAAAAATAAAAAATAAAATACCGGGAGGGGATGTTGGAGTATCCAGGAATTCTCCCAAGCATTGGTCAGAGTCTAGGAGAGTAATGGTTTTCTGGAACTTCTGTAGCCAGACAGTGAATTTGGTCTAAAAACCTCTAGGTTTAGAACCGCTGTAGCCAGACAGTGAATTTGGTCTAAAAACCTCTAGGTTTAGAACCGCTGTAGCCAGACAGTGAATTTGGTCTAAAAACCTCTAGGTTTAGAACCGCTGTAGCCAGACAGCGAACTTGGTCTAAAAACCTCTAGGTTTAGAACGTCTGTAGCCAGACAGCGAACTTGGTCTAAAAACCTCTAGGTTTAGAACCGCTGTAGCCAGACAGTGAATTTGGTCTAAAAACCTCTAGGTTTAGAACCGCTGTAGCCAGACAGCGAACTTGGTCTAAAAACCTCTAGGTTTAGAACGTCTGTAGCCAGACAGCGAACTTGGTCTAAAAACCTCTAGGTTTAGAACCGCTGTAGCCAGACAGTGAACTTGGTCTAAAAACCTCTAGGTTTAGAACCGCTGTAGCCAGACAGCGAACTTGGTCTAAAAACCTCTAGGTTTAGAACGTCTGTAGCCAGACAGTGATCTGTCTGATGTCAGGCAGTGTCACGATCGTCGGGGACAGAGGACCAAGGCGCAGCGTGGAAGGTGAACATATTTATTAAATACTGATAACACAAACAAAACAACAAACGATACGTGACGTCCAAAGGTGCAAAACACAAACCTACACAGGAACAAGATCCCACAAACACTGTGGGAAAACTGGCTGCTTAAGTATGGTTCCCAATCAGAGACAACAAGCAACAGCTGATACACGTTGCCTCTGATTGAGAACCACACTGGCCAACATAGAAACGAAAGAGCTAGATAAAACTAGAATAAACAAAGAAAACTCACACCTTGGCTCAACATACACACGTCCCCAGAGCCAGGGCGTGACAGGCAGGTCCGTGGTTAAGCTCAAGTCCTCCCCCTTCTCGATGAATCAACACATTGTGAAACAGGGTGTGTGTATGTTTGCATTCTCTTGTGTGCACATGTGGGTGTGGGGAAAGTTGAACTCTAGGGTTTTGCCAGTGTCAGTTGAGTGATTACCAACCCTAACCCCACTAACCACTGCTTGGTGTGTCTCCACAGGCTGCTATGTGTTACATCCACGTTGCTGCACTGGTGGCAGAATACCTCCACAGGAAAAGTAAGACGTTCTTTCCCCACCTCCCATTTACCCAACTCTTTTAGCTCCACTTTTGTAACACTGCAATGTTGTTACGTTATTGTCACTTCACATTGTCTTTTTATATTATTATTATTAGAGGTATTACTTTTGTTAAAACACCAGCATGCTGGCATTCTGTTTACTCAAAAATGGACTAAAGCCGTGGCACCAGTATTAGCCTATTATAAGATCTTTATTTTGTCCAGCCGGGAGACTTTATACTTAACAACCCTGTCCACAATTTTCCCTCAAATTTTTTTCGGCACTGAGCAAATTTCAGGTCCGCTGTGCGCAAACTTGCACGTTGTGAAAATTCTATGCAACTTCCGGCGCACATTTACTGTGAACACTGAGGCTCTACCAGCTTTAAGTTACAGTTTTAACAGTGACCAAGTAGGCTACTGTGGCTATTTGATCATAATGTAGGTCTACCAGAGTGCCTACCATCAAAAACAATGGAGAAAAACACATTCCATAACATTTTAAGATGGAAATAGCTGTTCCATCATTCAGCCTACAGTAGCAGCCAATGTGTGGTGTTCAATGTAGGCCTACATTCCATGAGACTTTAACAACAAACTAAAAATATATAGGGCTTGACATTAACCTGTTTATCCACTTGTCCTTCAGACAAGGATGTGACTGAAAAGGTTGTTGTGTTGTTTGATGCAAGAAACCACTTCACAAAAATCCATCATTATTCCCATACCATTATTACAGAGAATCAGACACATTATGCTACGCTCTGCCTATTGACTACTTAGCTTATTCAAGCCTGTCTCAAAATACAACACTGCCCCTTTAT
Organism: Coregonus clupeaformis; assembly: GCF_020615455.1. Taxonomy (NCBI): domain Eukaryota; kingdom Metazoa; phylum Chordata; class Actinopteri; order Salmoniformes; family Salmonidae; genus Coregonus; species Coregonus clupeaformis. The sequence goes on from NC_059199.1 coordinate 15,435,654, forward strand.
GACATAAAAAAGCTCTTTACTTGACTTGCTTTTCAAAGATGGCTAGAAATGTACACATTTTGTGCTCTTGTAGGAAGCAACCATTCCCCAATTGCTGACTAGAAATTAGGTATAACTGGGCTAATAACTCACTAACTAGCAAAGAATATGAACAAATGTGCACACGTGGCTACATGCAGTTCTCACTTTGATCTCAAAACAAATGCATCAACCCGCTTATACTGTAGCCTAAACACAGTCCAGTTCAAAGTGAATGGCACAGATCCATATATGGCAATTGTTATTGGCATATAGGCCTACTGTAGCTCTGATTGGCTGCCAATGCAATATAATCCTACTCCAATGCACTCTGCCTACAAGAACATCTCTTGCATAGTTAGTTTTGCATACTAGATCTTGCATAGTTAGTTTTGGTTCAGTATATTACATTGAAAATGGGTAATATTGCGTTGATTCGATCACAATTCCCACAGTAGAGCGAAACGTTGATAGTGTTAACTAAAGGGGAAAACTGTAGAATGTTGAGTGGAGTTCAATCTCGTGCTTCTCTGCGCAGGCTCATATTTATTATGTGTGGCAGTCCTTCTAACTCAATTCCAAACAAAATGAGCCAACAGGGAACTGATATTGAACATGATATTACAGCATGAAAAACAACATTTTATCTTTCAGTCTGGCCAGCAACAGGTCCGGAACATCCAAAATAAATTCACACATTTAACAGGCTGAATCATAATCACAACATCTACAGTGTCGTTGCTTTTCTTGTTCATGATTTAATACATGCTCCATATATTTCGTATCCACCACTATAATTACTGGACATCCCTTAATACAACAACCACTGACACCATAATAAATAACGGCACTTGGAGCAGCAACACAGTCTGAGAATGCCTCGTCTCATGTTGGCTGAAGTGCTGTCTACTCCCCTCCTACACCCAATATTGGGTGAAAGAATGACATAAAATATAGGGACTGGTGGTCTGTCTATTGTTGTTATTATTGTTGTTGTTGTTGTTGTTGTTGTTTCAGAGATGTTCCCCAGTGGCCTGGCAGCCTTCAAGAGGATCACTCTGAACATCGAAGAGGAGGCCGCCATGAAGGAAGACACGGGAATGCAGGACGTCTACTATACAGAGGTGTGTGGCCATGTTTATGATGATATAATGACAGTCTTATCTTCATACTGTTATAACCACATAGTTAATGGTAGTCAGCAAAATGACGTTGCACAAGCAGCTCTGCAGATATGGTGATGCGCAAGATGCAAGACTTTGCTCTCACACAGTCACACACAGTATCTGTGCATGCGCACGGTTTCGTTTCACGCTTTTACAACGTGGTAGCCACAGGATCAGAACAGCGGAGAAGTTTAGCCTAGGGTTCCAACGCTCTTAGATGATGTGGACAGTAACCCACTATGCTGTTTACTTTGCGCAACTACATCATATCACTGACTCTGCCTTTAATTGACTGTAAATAGACGGCTCTGGTGGTTGATATAGCATACTGATTCATCTCTGGTTCATAGCTGATAGTTATTTCATATTATAACAGCTGTTGATTTTGGCTTGGCCTGACTGTATTTTCTGATCTGGTCCCAGATCTGTTTGTGCTATCTTGTCAACTCCTATGGTCATTGTAACGATTGTGTGTGTGAACTCATGTTGTATTCTCTTTCAATATTAGAACCACCGTATTTAGCCTATTCTATTTACTGTGCCTTCAGAGTATTCACATCCCTTGACTTTTTCCACATCTTGTTGTGTTACAGCCTGAATTTAAAATATATTACATTGAAATTGTGTGTCACTGGCCTACGTACAATACCCCATAATGTCAAAGTGGAATTATGTTTTTACAAACTTTTACAAATTAATAAAAAATGAAAAGCTGAAATGTTTTGAGTCAATAAGTTTTCAACCCCTTTGTTATGGCAAGCCTAAATAAGTTCAGGAGTAAAAATGTGCTTAACAAGTCACATAATAAGTTGCATGGTCTCACAATAATAGTGTTTAACATGATTTCTGAATGACTACCTCATATCTGTACCCCACACATGCAATTATCTGTAAGGTCCCTCAGTCAGGCAGTGAATTTCAAACACGGATTCAACCACAAAAAACAGGAAGGTTTTCCAATGCCACGCAAAGAAGTGCACCTATTGGTAGATGGGTAAAAAAAAAGCAGACATTGAATATCCCTTTGAGCATGGTGAAGTTATTAATTACCCTTTGGATGGTGTATCAATACACCCAGTCACTACAAAGATACAGGCTTCCTTCCTAACTCAGTTGCCGGAGAGGAAGGAAACCGCTCAGGGATTTCACCATGAGGCCAATGGTGACTTTAAAACAGTTAGAGTTTAATGACTGTGATAGGAGAAAACTGAGGGTAGATCAACAACATTCTAGTTACTCCACAATACTAATCTAAATGACAGTGAAAAGAAGGAAGCCTGTACAGAATAAAACATAGTCCAAAAAATGCATCCTGTTTGCAATAAGACACTACAGTAAAACTGCAAAAAAATGTGGCAAAGAAATTAACTTTACGTCCTGAATACAAAGTGTTATGTTTGGAGCAAATCCAACAAAACACATCACTGAGTACCACTCTTCATATTTTCAAGCATGGTGGTGGCTGCATCATGTTATGGGTATGCTTGTCATCAACAAGAGCTAGGGAGTTTTTTAGGATAAAAATTAATGAAATAGAGCACAGGCAAAATCCTAGAGGAAAACCTGGTTCAGTCTGCTTTCCAACAGACACTGGGAGACAAATTCACCTTTCAGCAGGACAATAACATAAAACGCAAGCCCAGATATACACTGGAGTTGCTTACCAAGACAGCATTGAATGTTCCTGAGTGGCCGAGTTACAGATTTGACTTAAATTGGCTTGAAAATCAATGGAAAGGCTTGAAAATGGCTGTCTAGCAATGATCGACTTGACAGAGCTTGAAGAATTTTTGAAAGAATAATGTGCAAATATTGTACAATCCAGGTGTGCAAAGCTCTTAGACTTACCCAGAAATACTCACAGATGTAATCGGTGCCAAAGGTGATTCTAACATGTATTGACTCAGGGGTGTGAATACTTATGTAAATTAGATATTTCTGTATTTCATTTTCAATAAATGTGCAAAAATTTCTACAAACATGTTTTCACTTTGTCATTATGTGGGATTGTGTTAAGATGGGTGAGAAAGTTTATGTAATCCATTTTGAATTCAGGCTGTAACACAACAAAATGTGGAATAAGTCAAGGGGTATGAATACTTTCTGAAGGCACTGTACACCACTATAGCAGGCTCTAGCTTGTAATCCGCTGATGCCTATTGATGTTGGCTTGGTCCTGGCTGTTTTCACTGACTGTGATTCCTGGTCTGCCCTACAGGAAGTCTTAGTGGAGCGTCTAGAGCTGTGTGTAGAGGGGCTGTGGAAGGCAGAGAGATACGAGCTGATTACACACATTGCCAAGCTCATTATCCCTGTCTACGAGAAACGCCACGAGTTCCAGGTACAAGCCAAACAAACACACACACACACATACACACGACCATACACACACAAACAAGACTGAAATGTAAATTGAATCATCAAGAACAAATGTTTATGCAGTGTCTTTGTAAACTGGAAGCAGCTGTGAGAGGAGTCTATCTGGCTGAAGTAGTAGTAGTAGTAGTAGTAGTTTTTAAAATACCCAAAACAATTCTGTGATTGAATGCAGTTGTCCGTGGGAAAAATAGCTACTTTGTGAATCCCACAATGAGGATTCTATTGTCAGATTAAGAGAATTACATTAAAGGGCACAGACAATATTGACTACTTCCTGTTTGTCTCTGTGAAGTTTTCCACTACTCTGTCCCTTGTGTTTATAGAGCATAAATAAGCTCAGCCAGTCAGTTTATGGAATAAGTCCTCAAGCTAAAATACTGTCCATGAGAAGTTTACCCTAATCATGTTCCACTCGCCATCTTCTCATGCTAGGACTGTCTTCTCTTTGGCTCTGGCTTTAAAAAGCCTCTGGGCTAGTCCCAAAGGGCACTCTATTCTCTACATAGTGCCCTACTTTTGACCAAAGCCACTATGGGCCCTGGTCAAAAGTAGTGCACTAAATAGGGAATAGGGTGCCATTTGGAATGCCAACTCTATGTTGTGTCTGTTGCCAGTGGCACATTCCTTTGGCCGATTTCTGTTCTCTCTCGCTCTGAGGAGTGACACAGATGTTATTGTTTTAAAATGGTGGTACATAGATCACCTGCTGATTTACTGTACATGTCATGCAATGAAGTAGTTCCTGAAAATATCACACACACACCCACTCATACGCACTCATACACACACACATGGTTGCAAAGGGAGGGTATATTACTGGAAACCAATGGTTCCTCTAAGCACAAAGTTGAACTTCAGTCAACTTTCTAGAGTTTTCCCTGTTAGTTAGCACTATCAACATTTCCCTTTACTGTGGCAATTGTGATCGAATCAACGCAATATTAGCCACTTTTAATGCAACATGCTGAAACAAAATGAACTATGCAAGAGATTTTGTTGTAGACAGAACGTATCAGAGTAGGATTCTGCTGTGCATGACTCAGCCCATACTCTACACAGACCAGTGTGGCATAACCAATCAAAGCTGCAGTAGGCCTATATGCAAATAGATCATTGACATATTGCCATACTTGTTTTGAGATCAAAGCAAGAGCTGCATGTAGCCACGTGCACATGTTGTTAAGGTCCTTTGCTAGTTAGTGAGTTAATAGCCCTGTTATAGATCATTTGTAGTCAGTAATAGGGGAGTGATTGCTTCATTTGTAAATTATATCTGAGTGTTGGAGCGTGGCCCTGGCTATCCGTAAATTTAAAAAACAAGAAAATGATGCCGTCTGGTTTGCTTAATATAAGACATTTGAAATAATTTATACTTTTACTTTTGATACTTAAGTATATTTTCTCAATTACATTTACTTTTGATACTTAAGTATATTTAAAACCAAATACTTCAAAACTTTTACTCAAGTAGCATTTTACTGGTTGACTTTCACTTTTACTTGAGTCATTTTCTATTGAGGCATCTTTACTTTTACTCAAGTATGACAATAGGATACTTTTTCCACCACTGCAAATATGCATCTGTTGGTCACAGATACCTTTTTTTTTTAAATGGGTTGTCCGTAGTTTATGCCTGCCCATACCATAACCCCACCACCACCACGGGGCGCACTGTTCACAACGTTGACATCAGCAAACCACTCACCCACACGACGCCATACACATGGTCTGTGGTTGTGAGGCCGGTTGGACGTACTGCCAAATTCTCTAAAACAACGTTGGAGAAATGAACATTAAATTATCTGGCAACAGCTCTGGTCAGCATGCCAAATGCACGCTCCCTCAAAACTTGAGACATCTGTGGCATTTTGTTGTGTGACAAAACTGCACATTTTAGAGTGGCCTTTTATTGTCCCCAGCACAAGGTGCACCTGTGTAATAGTCATGCTGTTTAGTCAGCTTCTTGATATGCCATACCTGTCAGGGGGATGGATTATCTTGGCAAATGAGAAATGCTCACTAACAGGGATGTAAACAAATGTGTGCACAAATTTTGAGAGAAATAAGGATTTTGTGCATATGGAAAATTTCAGGGATCTTTTATTTCAGCTTATGAAACATGGGACCAACACTTTATATGTTGCGTTTATATTATTTTTCATTATATACAGTACCAGTCAAAGGTTTTGTAATGATGTCATGTCATAGGATTGTGAGGACAGGGAAAGAGTTAAGAGATGAGTGGTTTGGGGCCATGAAGTCTACATTCCATTATGTCAAGGTAGATTAGTGATGTTTAGAATAGCATGAGTGATGGGCAGGATACTGACTTGGGGTAAAGAGTAATGAACATCAAAGACAGGGAGTGCCCATGGAGACTTATAATAATAATAATATAATATAATAATATGCCATTTAGCAGACGCTTTTATGCAAAGCGACTTACAGTCATGCGTGCATACATTTTTGTGTATGGGTGGTCCCGGGGATCGAACCCACTACCTTGGCATTACAAGCGCCGTGCTCTACCAGCTGAGCTACAGCAGAAGGGTAATAAAGGCTATATAAGGTAGAGTGTCTTCTTTGTTCAAGTTAGTTCAACTGACGAAGGGCAAAGCCATGTCCGTTTGTTAGATGAACCCACGAGCTCGTGATTCAATAAAAACTTGGTATGAAATCTCCACAGAATGTCTAAGTATATCCTTGCATCCTTGATTCTTTGATACCTGAGAAACTCATCATAACAGGTTTGGACATACCTACTCATTCCATTTTTTTTTTACCATGCTGGTTAAGTGTGCCTTGAATTCTAAATAGATCACAGACAGTGTCACTAGCAAAGCACCCCCACACCATAACACCACCTCCTCCATGCTTTACGGTGGGAACTACACATGCAGAGATCATCCGTTCACCCACACCACGTCTCACAAAGACACAACGGTTGGAACCAAAAATCCCAAATTTGGACTCCAGACCAAAGGACAAATTTCCACCGGTGTAATGTCCATTGCTTGTGTTTCTTGGCCCAAGCAGGTCTCTTCTTCTTATTGGTGACCTTTAGTAGTTGATTCTTTGCAGGAATTCGACCATGAAGGCCTGATTCACACAGTCCCCTCTGAACAGTTGATGTTGAGATATGTCTGTGACTTGAACTCTGTGAAGCATTTATTTGAGCTGCAATTTCTGAGGCTGGTAACTCTAATGAACTTATCCTCTGCAGTAGAGGTAACTCTGGGTCTTCCATTCCTGTGGCGGTCCTCATGAGAGCCAGTTTCATCATAGCGCTTGATGGGTTTTGCGACTGCACTTGAAGAAACTTTCAACGTTCTTGAAATGTTCCGTATTGACTGACCTTCATGTCTTAAAGTAATGATGGACTGTCATTTCTCTTTGCTTATTTGAGCAGTTCTTGCCATAATATGGACTTGGTCTTTTACCAAATAGGGCTATCTTCTGTATACCCCCCTACCTTGTCACAACACAACTGATTGGCTCAAACACATTAAGAAGGAAATAAATTCCACAAATTAACTATTAAGAAGGCACACCTGTTAATTGAAATGCATTCCAGGTGACTACCTCATGAAGCTGGTTGAGAGAATGCCAAGAGTGTGCAAAGCTGTCATCAAGGCAAAGGGTGGCTATTTGAAGAATCTCAAATAACACTTTGTTGGTTACTACATGATTCCAAATGTGTTATTTCATAGTTTTGATGTCTTTGACTGTCCCTGATGTTTTTCCTGGAGAGAAGTGGCTTCTTTGCTGCCCTTCTTGACACCAGGCCATCCTCCAAAAGTCTTCGCCTCACTGTGCGTGCAGATGCACTCACACCTGCCTGCTGCCATTCCTGAGCAAGCTCTGCACTCGTGGTGCCCCGATCCCGCAGCTGAATCAACTTTAGGAGACGGTCCTGGCGCTTGCTGGACTTTCTTTGGCGCCCTGACGCCTTCTTCACAACGATTGAACCTCTCTCCTTGAAGTTCTTGATGATCCAATAAATGGTTGATTTAGGTGCAATCTTACTAGCAGCAATATCCTTGCCTGTGAAGCCCTTTTTGTGCAAAGCAATGATGACGGCACATGTTTCTTTGCAGGTAACCATGGTTAACAGAGGAAGAACAATAATTTCAAGCACCACCCTCCTTTTAAAGCTTCCAGTCTGTTATTCTATCTCAATCAGCATGACAGAGTGATCTCCAGCCTTGTCCTCGTCAACACTCCCACCTGTGTTAACAAGAGAATCACTGACATGATGGCAGCTGGTCCTTTTGTGGCAGGGCTGAAATGCAGTGGAAATCTTTTTGGGGGATTAAGTTCATTTTCATGGTAAAGAGGGACTTTGCAATTAATTGCAATTCATCTGATCACTCTTCATGACATTCTGGAGTACATGCAAATTGCCATCATCAAAACTGAAGCCGCAGACTTTGTGAAAATTAGTATTTGTGTCATTCTCAAAACTTTTGACCACGACTGTATATGAAATAATTAAATAATTAAATCATAATAAATAGAATGACAAAGCTGTAAAATATTATCCTAAATATAAACCATCAACTTGGTGAATACCATTGGTGTTTAATATCCGGGTTTAATATCAGGGAAATATATTTCGTTTTTTCTTAAATCCTTATTTATTTATTTATTTATTTACTATGTCAATATGTATTTTTTGTCAATGTTTCAGTGCCAAACAGGTGGCAGTTGTGAAGAAAAGTCAATAGTTGGAAGAGTTGCAGAGTTAATTTAAAATAATGCCATTGTTGAACTTTTCAACCCTACACACACACACACACACACACACACACACACACACACACACACACACTAATACCCAGTTTTGTGTATGTTTCCTTCAGAAACTGAGCCGTCTGTATGATACGCTGCACAGAGCCTACAATAAGATCCTGGAGGTGATGCATACAGGACGGAGACTACTGGGGACCTACTTCAGAGTGGCCTTCTACGGGCAGGTGGGTCGGCAAGTGGACATAAGATGAAAGACACAAGTTCACCTTGTGTTTTCCTCCCAGTGTCTTTTAATTGGATACATGCCCTTTGGGACTGCATACCTGTGAAACACACTTATTCTGGATCAGACAGAGAGACAATATCCACACTAGCATACCACTTCTAAGGAAACAATGGATTGAGCATTAAGCGGTATGCTATTATGGACATCGGAATATAAGTTAATCAATGTTTAGTATGCTGGCTCAACCAGTGGTTCTTCTCTGTCAGGGATGGCGTGCCAATTACTTGGGGACCTCGTCACAGTAAAAAGAGAAGTCATGTGTTTATGCTGTATATTTTTTAGATGTTATCTTCCTGTCTCTCTTCTGTTTGTTTGGGTAGAAAATAAACTCATTCTATCAATTACTGAAGAAATAACAACAATAGTGCTGGTCTGTCATGTTCTTGCTAGCATCATTGAGGTACCAGTGGTTAGATCTTGTCATCTTCTTTTAACCATGTCTGATATCAGTCCATATCGAGTGCCTGGGAACCCTAAAATGTGGTCGTTCTCTTTTGGTAACTTCGCTACCTGACAGATGGAGATTAGATTAAGGTGGAGTTACACCAATCCCTTAGAGACTAGTGGCCTCTGAGGAGGATGGTTGTGACGGGGCTAAAACAGCTAAAACAAACCTGTAAGGCTTAGATTAAGTTTCACTTCTCTCTTCAGATATATAAGGGATGATGGGTATCTGAGTCTATATGTGATGTTTTGTATTTGGAGTTGTTTGGAGTTTCCTGAGGCCCAATGGGTATCTCAGTTACTTTAAAGTAGCACAAAAAGGACAACCTTGTTTCAAATAGATGGATATTAGAATATCATTAATTCATGTTTAATTGTCATGTTTTCTGATGCATGTTGTACATAAAAAAATGGCAATAAAGATATTGTAAAACATATATATATTAAGCATTTTGAGAAAAGCACAGCTGTAAATCCATATTACAATATATTCCAGGAAATATCAGTCACAGAGCATTAGACATTTTAATTTATTGCATATTTGAGAGTGTAATTGAATTATGACTGAATATTTTCCTCCCGAGTAGCCAGCATGAACATCCCACTGCCTCCAATGGCTACTTTGTCTTGTTGACAGAGCTACTTCGAGGAGGAGGATGGGAAGGAGTACGTGTACAAGGAGCCCAAACTCACCGGCCTATCAGAGATCTCTCAGCGCCTTCTAGGGCTCTACGGGGACAAGTTTGGAACGGAAAACGTCAAGATCATCCAAGACTCCAACAAGGTAGGAACTATGGCTGCATCCCAAATGGCACCATATTCCCTATTTAGTACACTACTTTTGACCAGAGTCCTATGGGCCCTGGTCAAAATTAGTCCACTATATAGGGAGTAGGGTGCCATTTGGGATAGCCTACAGATTCCTAAAAGGGGGAAATAGTGCAAACAAATAGTTTGCTTCCTTTATTGGAGTTGGAAACACCCTCCAGTCGGTTCTATCTAACAACCCCAACCATACTAATCTCCTATCTCCAACAGGTCAACCCCAAAGACCTAGACACCAAGTTTGCCTACATCCAGGTCACCTTCGTCAAGCCTTACTTTGACGAGAAGGACTGTCCAGAGAAGAAGACGGACTTTGAGAAGTGCCACAACATCAACCACTTTGTGTTTGAGACGCCGTACACGCTGACGGGGAAGAAACATGGCGGCGTGGAGGAGCAGTGCAAGAGGAGGAGCGTACTCACAAGTTAGTTGCGCTTCACAACCTCTTTAAAACCATAAAAAAACGAGTGAGCTTTGCAACTTCATTACAATCAACAAAGTTAACCAGTTTAACAACTACTTAACTTCATTTACAACAATTAAAACACTTAAAAATAGTTAGTTAGCGTTACAACCTCTTTAAAACCATTTAAAACCATTATTAACACAACTACAAAAACCTTATTTCAACAAATTTGTTCGCTTTACAACCTTTTTACAACCTCTCTACGACCATTTAAACACTCAAAACCTCCATATTTCAACCTTATTTAGACAAACAGAATAACACTGTTTGTGTGGTGCGCTGGAGACAAAGAAGTATACAAGCTTTTCAATGAAACCCATCCACTGTGGACACAGCTTGTTTCACTTATTATTAGATGAGCTACACTAACATCTAAACCATTGGAGAATTACTGCAAGTTCATGAACCCACTAAATTTATACAACTACTTTTTAAAGCACGAGGATAGAGACAAGAAAGGATGGTTATGATGGTGACATCGGTTCCACATTACCCTTAAAGGAAAACTTCCCTCAAAAACGATCATTTGGTATTTTCTTCATTAGTCCACAGTTTTTTTGTCCATTTTGCATCATCATGATGATGTGGCCGGTGACACTTTGTTTGCTTCTTGAAAGTTCAATATCTTGAAAACTTGAGTGCTGACATGCAAAACATTTTGGGACTGTATAACAGAGGACTAATGAATAAAATACCAAAATATAGTTTTTCAGTGGCTTTTTCTTTTAACAGTAGTAAACATTATTTCTTAGAATTGACAGAGAAGGCTTCCAGCTAACCACTTGCTAATTCCGCTGATTAGGGTACCAGCATTACAATAACTGATAACTGAAGCGCTATAGGACAATTTAAATGGCTTATATCCACTGCAATTGTTTATCATGTGATGATATAGACATTTTGATTGGCCATTGTCATTGGCCGGTTAATGATTATTCCACTGTCACCACTGACATTAAACAACAGCTTGCCCACCTGTCTCAAATATCTGTTATCATAGCTGCTCACAGACCTGGCACACAGGATGTTACACATAGACCAACCAATATGCACTAAAAGCTTTATCAGGTGTGGTTTGTTTGTTTTAGGGATGTTTACAGAATGTTGTTGCAATAAAATTGCGGCTCAACATGACCTGTTCGTATATTTGACCCAGGACTGCCAGTTAGTTAGACTTTACCACTTCTCTACATTTCAAATGTTAGCTTCCGAAGAGTGTCAGAGTTTCTCAGAAAGGCCGTTTCAGAACAATACTACAATACGATTTCAGAAAAACAAGAGAAGGTGACAGAAAAATGACTCCAGTGTCAAGAAGCTACTTGGAACTGTGCTATTTACTCGGCTCCCTAGCTGCCAACACATTCCCATACAAGGAGAATAAAGGAAACCGTAACTGGAAACATAACCCAGGTTTATCATAATTAATTAACGTTATCATGTGTTTATATGAGACCTGATTATGTGTGGTGTGTCTCCTGGGCAGCGACCAACACGCTCCCCTTTGTGAAGAATAAATCTGTTGGTGCTCTTGCCAACTCCATTACTGTTGTTGTCAAGCCAAATTCTCATGAGGGTAGGAATAGACTGGCCCCCAGGCTAGAGAAATTATATAAAGTGTTCTAAAATGTCTGTAATAATAGGTTACGTTATAAAATGTGTGAATATGCTGAATGGTGTATATTTCTCCTGTCCAGCGGCCAACACGTTTCCGTACGTGAAGAAGCGTGTGGAGGTGTTGGGGGAGAAGCAGGTAGAGCTGAAACCTGTGGACGTGGCCATCGACGAGATGTGGGCGCGCACCGCCGAGCTGACCAAACTCTGCTCCTCCCAGGAGGTTGACATGATCCAGCTGCAGCTCAAACTGCAGGGCTGTGTCTCTGTACAGGTAGGCCAGATCTTACTGTAGCTACATCACTGTGTTCCTTTTGCATTTGATTAGGATCCCCATTAGCTGCTGCCAAGGTAGCCGCTACTCTCCCTGGGGTTCAAACAGGAAACAGCTAGTGCATTCAGGGAACACCACTGACTGACGTCAGACCTTAACACTACAGCTTATCACCACAACAAACTGCAAGGCTGTGTCTCTCTGTACATGTAGATGTTATTTCTAACCGCTATCAGATCATTGCGTGTTCATGCAGGTATTAATGTTTTCATGCCAGAACTTGTAGTGTTGATTTTAGGGTTTGGTCCTCTCTTGCGTCCCTCCATTCGTTGTGTGTATGTTGGTCACGCTAGTCCAGGTTTACCGTCCTGTAGGTTTTAACCCCAACCCTGTTCTGGGAGAGCTACCCTCCTGTAGGTTTTCTCTCCAATCCTAAGCTAGCACACCTGATTCTAATAATTAGCTGGTTGATATGTTGAATGAGGTTAGTTATAACTGGGGTTGGATTGAAAACCTACAGGAGGGTAACTCTCCCGGAACAGGGTTGGGGTTAAAACCTACAGGATGGTAACTCTCCCGGAACAGAGTTGGGGTTAAAACCTACAGGAGGGTAACTCTCCCGGAACAGAGTTGGGGTTAAAACCTACAGGAGGGTAGCTCTCCCGGAACAGAGTTGGGGTTAAAACCTACAGGATGGTAGCTCTCCCGGAACAGGGTTGGGGTTAAAACCTACAGGATGGTAGCTCTCCCGGAACAGAGTTGGGGTTAAAACCTACAGGATGGTAACTCTCCCGGAACAGAGTTGGGGTTAAAACCTACAGGATGGTAACTCTCCCGGAACAGAGTTGGGGTTAAAACCTACAGGAGGGTAACTCTCCCGGAACAGGGTTGGGGTTAAAACCTACAGGAGGGTAGCTCTCCCGGAACAGAGTTGGGGTTAAAACCTACAGGATGGTAACTCTCCCGGAACAGAGTTGGGGTTAAAACCTACAGGAGGGTAGCTCTCCCGGAACAGAGTTGGGGTTAAAACCTACAGGAGGGTAGCTCTCCCAGAACAGAGTTGGGGTTAAAACCTACAGGATGGTAGCTCTCCCGGAACAGGGTTGGGGTTAAAACCTACAGGATGGTAACTCTCCCGGAACAGAGTTGGGGTTAAAACCTACAGGATGGTAACTCTCCCGGAACAGAGTTGGGGTTAAAACCTACAGGATGGTAACTCTCCCGGAACAGAGTTGGGGTTAGAACCTACAGGAGGGTAGCTCTCCCGGAACAGAGTTGGGGTTAAAACCTACAGGATGGTAGCTCTCCCGGAACAGGGTTGGGGTTAAAACCTACAGGATGGTAACTCTCCCGGAACAGAGTTGGGGTTAAAACCTACAGTAGGGTAACGCTCCCGGAACAGAGTTGGGGTTAAAACCTACAGGAGGATAGCTCTCCCAGAACAGGATTGGTCCGTCCTGCTCAAGTCTTTCCCCTGGCAACTCACCTAGATGAACCACTATGGTTTAGCCAATGATGTTATCATTGTGCTGCGTGTTGATATAGATTGGCAGCATAAGGGTTACCCAACACTACCTGAGAGTGAAGCTGAATACCTAAGATATTCATTACTCTTAAAGATTGTTACTCATTCCCTTGTCTTGTGTGCCACAGGTTAATGCTGGTCCTATGGCGTACGCCAGAGCCTTTCTGGATGACTCCAAAACCAGCAAGTCCAACAATAAGAAAGCAATCGAGCTCAAGGAAATATTCAGGTGTGTGTAGATTACCCAACCAACAACGCACTACCATGCCAAGATATCAGCTACACCGCAAAGCTCAAACTCAAGTTGTGTAGCAAATCATTGAATATGTAATCCCCTTAATGGGTAACTATTATTAATATTTGATGAAGTAAGACTTTCTGAACACCACCATCTGTCCCCATGTAACTCTTGGTGTGTGTGTATCTGTTTGTCTGTGTGTGTCCGTGGGTTTGTGTGTCCGTATGTGTGTGTGTGTCCTGTCTATGCAGGAGGTTTGTGGAGGCCTGCAGCATGGCGCTGGACATCAACGAGCGTCTGATCAAGGAGGACCAGTTTGAGTACCACGAGGGCCTGAAGGGCAACTTCAAAGACATGGTGAAGGAGCTGTCGGACATCATCCATGAACAGGTGACATGGGGGGAGGGGAGGAGCTGTCAGACATCATCCATGAACAAGTGACATGGGGGGAGGGGAGGAGCTGTCAGACATCGTCCATGAACAGGTGACATGGGGAGAGGGGAGGAGCTGTCAGACATCATCCATGAACAGGTGACATGAGGGGAGGGGGAGGAGCTGTCAGACATCATCCATGAACAGGTGACATGGGGGGAGGGGGGAGGAGCTGTCAGACATCATCCATGAACAGGTGACATGGGGGAGGGGAGGAGCTGTCAGACATCGTCCATGAACAGGTGACATGGGGGAGAGGGGAGGAGCTGTCAGACATCATCCATGAACAGGTGACATGGGGGGAGGGGAAGGAGCTGTCAGACATCATCCATGAACAGGTGACATGAGGGGAGGGGGAGGAGCTGTCAGACATCATCCATGAACAGGTGACATGGGGGGAGGGGGAGGAGCTGTCAGACATCATCCATGAACAGGTGACATGGGGGGGAGGGGGGAGGAGCTGTCAGACATCATCCATGAACAGGTGACATGAGGGGAGGGGGAGAAGCTGTCAGACATCATCCATGAACAGGTGACATGGGGGGAGGGGGAGGAGCTGTCAGACATCATCCATGAACAGGTGACATGAGGGGAGGGGGAGGAGCTGTCAGACATCATCCATGAACAGGTGACATGGGGGGAGAGGGAGGAGCTGTCAGACATCATCCATGAACAGGTCAGCCTTACAAAAACACACAGATGCACACAAAATGACAAACAGAAATGATATATTTTTGTCTCTGGCTCTCATAATTTTCCTGACCACGCTCTCTAGAGGTCTCACATCAGTTCCTCTCCTCCTCCTCCTAGGCTCTCATCCTCCTCTCCTCCCTCTCGAGTAAACACCAGAAAACCCTTTGTTCAAACCAGATTTTCTGCAAGGCCTCCACTGTAAACTGCAGTCCGTAATTGAAACAACAACAAAACGGTTGCCCCGCCACTTGTTTTGGTATACAGCTGAGGGATGGGGCTATGGAAATGTAGGCTAATCCCTCTCAAATAGACAAGGACTGACAGTCCATGGCATTCAAATTTTTTACCATATTTAGAAGGTCTACATTGTTAGAATAACCTTATATTTTGGGTTATGACAGTTGTACTAAGCTCATGAAGCATTTGTAAGTGATATTCTTCAAGGATCAATGGATGTACCAATCACAGACTTTAACTTTAAGTATCTGTGAATAATGATGTTTACATTTAACATGTTAGTCATTTAACAGACACTCTTATCCAGAGCGACTTTAGGGTTAAGTGCCTTGCTCTAGGGAACATCGCCTGATTTTTTAAACCTAGACTGCTCAGGGATTCAAACCAGCGACCTTTCGGTTACAGGCCCAACACTCTTAACCGTTAGGCTACCTGCCGCAATAATGGTTCTCTTTGACCAAGGTCATGTCTCATGTCCTGAATCTATTTTTCTCTCATGTACCATCTCTTTCTCCTGACTTTAGTTTGGCAGCAAATGAAAAGTGTTTTTCTGTCTTAACGTTTTCTTTCCTTTTCTGTCTATAACACTAACTTTCCCCTTTCTTCTGTCTATGCTGCCCCTTACTGCGCCTTAGATTTAAGAAATGCCAGGTAATTTGATACCCTCTGTGGAGTTATGTTGCATATTCATTTCTACTTGAAACACACACCTGTCATCACCTCCTTAACCTCCCTTTAATCATTGTCAGTGAGTAAAGGTGTTTGTGGGTTGATATTCACTGAGGGTACAAAACATTAGGAACACCTGCTCTTTCCACGACATAGACTGACCAAGTGAATCCAGGTGAAAGCTATGATCCCTTATCGATGTCACTTGTTAAATCTACTTCAATCAGTGTAGATGAAGGGGAGGAGACAGGATACAGAGGGATTTTTAAGCCTTGAGACAATTTACATATGGATTGTGTATGTGTGCCATTCAGAGGGTGAGTGGGCAAGACAAAAGATTTAAGTGCTTTTGAACTGGGTAAGGTAGTAGGTGCCAGGTGCACCGGTTTGTGTCAAGAACTGCAACGCTGCTGGGTTTTTCACGCTCAACAGTTTCCTGTGTGTATCAAGAATGGTCCACCACCCAAAGGACATCCAGCCAACTTGACAGAACTGTGAGAAGCATTGTGGTCAACATAGGCCAGCATCCCTGTGGAATGCTTTCGACACCGTGTAGAGTCCATGCCCCGACAAATTGAGACTGTTCTGAGGGCAAAAGGGGGTGCAACTCAATATTAGGAAGGTGTTCTTAATGTTTTGTACACTCAGTGTATGTGGCAACGGTGTGTCTGTCTGGGTCTGTCTGCATCAGACCTCCAATCAAATACTGTCGGCACTCCAGGTGGCTTTAGCAAACGCTCAAAATATTTGACCGCAGGTCTGTGTCCCAATTTTGTTCTGGGAAGACGCCCTGGGTTCCATTTTGACAGCAATAATGTGTGGATTTGTCATTTATTTTCAGAAACTCCATTATATGCTTGTATGGTGTGTGAATGCGATCACTGAGATGCATGTATTGCTATCACGTGACTGGTTGACCAATGATGCTAATGATGTGTGTTGTTGTATCTGACTCTATCACTGTAGATCTTCCAGGAGGATATGATGCGTTCACTGCTCCAGAACTCCTTACACGTATTCCGTGCCATCAGTGGGACGTCTACAGACCTGGGCTAAAGTGACTGTAACACAGACTAACACAGAGTAGAGCTATTTCTCCCAAACACACACACACACGCTCTGCCAGTTGGATCCAAACTGGACCTGTCGACTTCCTCACTCCACCCCACCAACTGGAAACCTTTCTATAATGTACTTTGGGATGAGCACTGTTCAGTATGACTTGGCATATTGGCCTTGCTATTCCCATTTGCCTTCTCAAACTTCCTGAATAGTGTTACCTAACTGAGCTCACCAAGATGTCTAATACGAGGGCCGAGATATTCTGATATCTTGGCACATCTGTGTGCTAGCAGTATTTGGAGAATGTATTATGTGCTACCGATATTACATAATTGGTCAAATGTCAGGCCTTGCTGTTGAGTCATGTATTAGATGACATTGCACTTTTTTCTCTTGGACTACAAGTTTCTTGAATGACTTGTATTCTTTAATGGCGAGGGGGAGATGTTATTTTGTAATGTTTTATTTGTTTAAACTCTGGACTGTTGCAACTCAAAGCTCTATGCAGAATGACTTAATCTCTCCAATCAAAGGCAGTGTTGACCATTGAAATATAAACTATTTCTATAGTGTTAACACTTTACCACTGTAGACATTAGCCTACCTACCTTATAATGAGATAAGTCACGTACGGTATGTGGATCATCTGGGTGTGTTCAGTAGGGATAAAACGTTTTTAAATGGGGCGGTACTACTACCTGAATTTGTCCAATAAAAACACAGATTTTTTTGTGTTACGTTGCAAACAGTTTTGCTACGGTGTGCCCTGCGAACATGTCCCAGGTAATGGCTGCCTTTTGTCCATGATCAATGCAAAGCTGTTGTTCGCCTTGCACACTGCATCAAATGGCTGTGTTGCTTCAGAGAGCAAACGCATTACACTTAAGTGCTGGGAGTCTATTCTGCAATGCTTAAGGTGGCTTATTTTGCTGATGTTTTAGGAACAAACAAACGGTAACCCATCTGTTGTCTGTATTAGTCTATAAGGAAGATGTACAGTAAGGTTTAATGCAGTATACTCTATGATGTCAAATTGTCAGTCACTCTATAATAACCCAATGCTCAGACAGTTTCTTCAGTTGTTGAACTGTTGTCGTATGTTCTGACATGGGGTGTGTTCTTTGACATTAAGTCAATGATGATTGATTAGCCTGGTCCCAGGTCTGTTGGTGCTGTCTTGCCAACTCATAGGCTGCGTTTATACAGGCAGCGTAATTCTGATCTCATTGGTCAAAAGACCAATTATTGTGGGACCAGGTTGGTGATTGTGATTGATGTCTCTATCACAGGGGTATTCAAATCTTACCCTACAAGGTCTAGAGTACTGCTGATTTTCTGTTCTACCTGATAATTAATTGTACCCACCTGGTATCCCAGGTCTAAATCAGTCCCTGATTATAGGGGAATAATTTTTTTAAAAAAGCAGTGGAGCTGACTTTGAGGTCCAGATTTGAATGGCTGGCTGGACCTATTGCTCTAATAGTCCCTACATTTCTCCTCAGAAAAGTCTCCTGTCCTATTTCAAGTAATAATAAAACTCCAACACATGATTGTACAGTATTTCACAAGTGCTACACTGAAATTAGCAGATAGATTATAATAATATGCAGATGTATATAATATGTTGTTATGCTGTAAAAGAAGAAATATGTATGTGTGTATGTATGTGTGTATGTATGTATGTAGCTACATATTTATATTTGTGCTGTTTCTGGACCAATGCATGGTTGCATCGGTTTGAGATAAGTCTTATTTCTCTGATTGTGTCTGATTTTGATTTACCATTGTAATTACACTGTATCTAAGTACAGATGCTTGTTCAACATATCTTTGTTAAGCCATTTTTCAATAAATAAATAAAAATTGAGAAAAAGTACGTTGTAATAACTTTATTAATTTAGTTATTATTAACTTTATTATTATGATGTTCAAATGATAGCCTACACAAGACTTATAAGCAGGAGGAGGTGTATTATACGGGATTTTATCCAATGAAGAAAACGAATGACTGACACACTCAAACTGAAAAGGATATCCTATTCTGTACTGTCATAGCATTGAACTATTGCTCCATACAAACTCCGCCCAATTTGTCACACGAAATGGAATCATAGACCGTATGAATGTATTGATAATTCGCTCGCCGGTGTAAAGCCAGTGTTTGCTTTTGTTTATATTTATCTTAACGTGAGGCACTTTTATTGTTCGCTCTGTTTGGGAGACAACTGCTCGACAATTCTTGTCTTACCTTTGGAATTCCGGGCGATTTTGAGGAGGCGCGCTCTGCCAGAAATTACGCACGGGACAACATGATTTTGAAACATTTGGAATGTCTCTTGGTTCTACAATACTTTATTAACTTGGTCGCACCAGAGGTTGCAACTGAGAAAGGTAATGCTATTGTATTTACTTTACATTACCTTTAATAGTCATATGACACCAGTTGTTTAGTAATTTTCAGTAGGCAAGCCTTTTTAGGAAAATTAGGATTTCCTGTCCACTTCCCGAAAACGACGTCAGAGAATGAGAAGTTTAGATAATGAGAAAAGTATCTGTTTAAAATGAAAATACATGTTGGATTCCCGTGCAACTTCTGCATCCATTAAAACATGTATTAATTTGACATGGACTTACTATGATTATTATTATTTTCGATGTAACCTTGTAGCCTTGTTGTGTGGCCTTGTTACTTTGCCCCCGTGAGTCTTATTGTTCCGAAATTGTAACTAGGGCTTACACCAAACAGATTTGTGGATCAGGCATAGCAAGGATGATATATATATTTATAGCATATATAGCAGTTGGTCATCACATTGCCATACAGAGTATTTTACACTACTCGTCTCTTGTCACCTCTTCAGCTCTCCCTGAGCCGCTTAACCTGTCATTGACGTGGGCGACTGAATTCCTTATAAAGCTGTCGTGGAATGCACCAAAGGATTTAGACGCATCATGCAAGGTGAAATACATTATCAATAGTACAAGAACCGGACAGGTGAGTCGAATGCACTTGGGCACATGAAAGGGAAAATTAAACAAAAGTACATTTTGATTTAATTTATAATACAAACCGTTTTTTATGCACAGACTGAATTGCAACACATAGCCTATTCATGCATATAAAACAAGCATATAAACTATTATAAAATCATCTGTTACAAAGTTATATTACTCAATAATAATACACATCACATTCAATACCTAATACTAATACTTTGTAAAATGTGAAATGACATACCGATTACATTTTTCTTTGCAGAAATCCAACATAAGTTCAACTCCCTGCTTATATAAAGAGTATAATGTCGATATGAATGATGCAGTGAATTACACAGTGATAACATCCCCCGTTGAGTGTAATGACAGAACCCAGAGCAAACCTGTCAGCGTCTCTAAACCTAAATCCACAGGTAGGTAACAATTACTCTGGAGCGAATCCTAACTTCCAACCCGAACTTCGAATTTTCACTTAGTCTCCAATTGAAATAAATGCATGACTCTGGGCGTTTGTAAATTCATTCATATTCAACAGGTGTTGCGTGTTCCTAAATTCATCAGTTATTCTGCGCTCTTGCACACAGACGAGAGTGCTCTGAAATCGAAGTAGATAGCCAGAGTGCTATCTACGAACGCACCCTAAGCGAAAATGTGACTAAAGTGGAAGTTAGAATTTGCCCCTATATGCATTGGGACTTGTGAACTCCTGAACTTTATCCAATATGTCTACAGTAATACAAACAATGTGCTGAAATTAATATAGCTTTACATGTTTGAAATGCCCTTGTTTGTATTTGTACTTTACAGTAGTCCTGATATGCCCATCCAAAATATTTAACAAAAGTTTGAAGTGCCTTTGAACGGGGTATGGTAGAAGGTATCAGGTGCACCGGTTTGTGTCAAGAACTGCAACGCTGCTGGGTTTTTCACGCTCAACAGTTTCCTGTGTGTATCAAGAATGGTCCACCATCCAAAACTCATCCAGCCAACTTGACACAACTGTGGGAAGCATTGTAGTCAACATGTGCCAGCATCCCTGTGGAACACTTTTGACATCTTGTAGATTCCATGCCATCATAGATTCCAACAAATTTATGCTGTTCTGAGGGCAATGTCTCGCATAGCTGTCCATGGTCCTGAAACCGTATATTTTTGGGCTCAGTTTTAATACGCACAATCTTGTGTTTACTAATTTAATTACAACACCCCTCTTGTTTTTCTCTCTCTCTCTCTCTCTCTCTCTCTCTCTCTCTCTCTCTTATAACAGAGTTGGTGAAGAACTTTGGATGTTTTCTCTACTCCTCTAAGGCCATGAACTGCAGCTGGCTTCCAGTCAATGATGCCTCAAAAGACCTCCAGTTCTACTACAGGTGAGAACTATTTTAAAATGAATCAGGGCTCTCCCCAAAGAATGTAAGAGAGGCGCTGCGCCACCTTGTGGACTGGCTGTGCCACTATGTAAAAAATACATTTTTTTTGTCCATTAAAATAACATCAAATTGATCAGAAATACAGTCTAGATGTTGTTAATGTTGTAAATGGCTATTGTAGCTGGAAACTGCTCATTTTTAATATCTACGTAGGCGTACAGAGGCCCATTATCAGCAACCATCAGTCCTGTGTTCCAATGGCACGTTGTGTTTGCTAATCCAAGTTTATCATTTTAAAAGGCTAATTGATCATTAGAAAACCCTTTTGCAATTATGTTAGCACAGCTGAAAACTGTTGTGCTGATTAAAGAAACAATAAAACTGGCCTTCTTGAGACTAGTTGAGTATCTGGAGCATCAGCAATTCGATTCGATTACAGGCTCAAAATGAAACAAATAACTTTCTTCTGAAACTCGTCAGTCTATACTTGTTCTGAGAAATGAAGGCTATTCCATGCGAGAAATTGCCAAGAAACTGAAGATCTCGTACAACGCTGTGTACTACTCCCTTCACAGAACAGTGCAAACTTAAAAAGAAAAAGCCATATCTCAGACTGGCCAATAAAAATAAAATATTAAGATTGGCAGTCTGAGATATGGCTTTTTCTTTGCAACTCTGCCTAGAAGATCAGCATCCCGGAGTCGCCTCTTCACTGTTGACGTTGAGACTGGTGTTTTACGGGTACTATTTAATGAAGCTGCTAGTTGAGGGCCTGTGAGGCGTCTGTTTCTCAAACTAGACACTCTAATGTATTTGTCCTCTTGCTCAGTTGTGCACCGGGGCCTCCCACTCCTCTTTCTATTCTGGTTAGAGCCAGTTTGCGCTGTTCTGTGAAGGGAGTAGTAAAAAATCAGCCGTTTCCAGCTACAATAGCCATTTACAACATTAACAATGTCTACACTGTATTTCTGATCAATTTGATGTTATTTGAATGGACAAAAAAATTGCTTTTCTTTTGAAAACAAGGACATTTCTAAGTGACCCCAAACTTTTGAACGTAATGTATATATATTATATTTGTTACTTTATTTGTTATCATATAAGGCAATTTTTTGCTCTAGATTGCAGGAAACGCCAGTTACAGCTGTTCAAAAAAGCTCAACTTTGTGTCAGTTGACTCGAGTAGTGTCAGTTGAGCTGTGACAGTTGAGCAGTGTCATTTGAGCCGAGTCAATTGAGCCGAGTCAATTGAGCCGAGTCAGTTGAGCCGAGTCAGTTGAGCCGAGTCAGTTGAGCCGAGTCAGTTGAGCCGAGTCAGTTGAGCTGAGCAGTGACAGATTGTCATCCCTCTCATCCCTAATGTTTCAGGTCCCCTGGTGACTCCCACATAGCAGCATGCAGTGAGTACCAGTACAGAGCTGCTCAGAGGACAGGATGTCACCTGAGAGGAGCCTTCCTTCAATATGACGTCTACTTCCTAGTCAATGGGACTCTCAATGGCTTGTCTGTACGGAATAACTTCCTGGTGCCTCCTAGATATCATGGTAAGAATAACTCCATACCACATTCTTTAACAGTTAAAAATCTATGTTTGCAATATATCCTCATGGTATGATCTGAAAACCATTCAAACAAATGTAACTCGGGAGGTAAACATAGCTGTTAGTTGAAAAAAAACATCTTTATAATAAAGCATTTGCAGGTTAACAACAAAATACAATTCCTAATGTGATGAGTAGCCAATATTCGGGACAAGATTCGGTAACAGGAGTCACTACAGCCTAAGTTGATTTAACTCATGACTGTTTGCAAAACAAAATTAACCATTGTGAATAGAGCACACATTTCTTTGTAGGCTACTGCGTAACAGCGGGTGTGTGGGGGGGAGAGAGAGATAGAGAGAGAGAGAGAGAGAGAGAGAGAGAGAGAGAGAGAGAGAAAACAAGAGGGGTGTTGTAATTAAATTAGTAAACACAAGATTGTGCGTATTAAAACTGAGCCCAAAAATATACGGTTTCAGGACCATGGACAGCTATGCGAGACATTGCCCTCAGAACAGCATAAATTAGTTGGAATCTATGATGGCATGGAATCTACAAGATGTCAAAAGTGTTCCACAGGGATGCTGGCACATGTTGACTACAATGCTTCCCACAGTTGTGTCAAGTTGGCTGGATGAGTTTTGGATGGTGGACCATTCTTGATACACACAGGAAACTGTTGAGCGTGAAAAACCCAGCAGCGTTGCAGTTCTTGACACAAACCGGTGCACCTGATACCTTCTACCATACCCCGTTCAAAGGCACTTCAAACTTTTGTCTCACACATTCACCCTCTGAATGGCACACATACACAATCCATGTCTCAATTGTCTCAAGGCTTAAAAATCCTTCTTTAACCTGTCTCCTCCCCTTCATCCACACTGATCTCAATAAGAGATCATAGCCTTCACCTGGATTTATCTGGTCAGTCTATGAAAGAGCAGATGTTCTTAATGTTTTGTACCCTCAGTGTATATTTTAATTTCCCATGTTTTTTCTGTCCTCTACCTCCAATTTCATTGGGGGAAAACATAGTTTGGAAAGGAAATGGCTATTATTGCTGTAAAGAGAAGACAATGAAAAGACTCTAATCTGTATTTTAGTTATCAAAATTCGCAATTTGAGCAAACAGTAGCCTATCTTATTGGTACCAGCTGAGAACATCAGCCATATCCCCATGCGCTGTGCGCATAATTCACTCTTTATCATTGGGCCAGTGCCACTTGAAACTTTGTTTTTGAACAATAATTCCCTCCTCCAGGTTAGATGGACTTCATATTGTACAATTTGTGTCTTCCCTTTCATAGGCCAGAGTCTGCAGTAGCCTATAGGCCTAGACTACCCTGTAATTGTTGTCGTATTAAAAACATAAAATGTAGTAGAATTGCATGAAATGTGTTTATAAAACACATGAAGAAATGTATCCGATAGCCTAGGCATACTCTACGCCACTACAGGCTCAGCCATGCATTGAACACCGCAGTCTTTTTTGGGAACAGTGATTCAGTAACATTATTAGCCTAAATTGTGACTATCCAATCAACTCATCACCTTTGGAATAGTAGGCTATCTTATATAAGTCTGCAAATGCGATGATAGATGCATGGAATGCTTTATTATAAAGGTGAATGTTTATGGTGAAAATTAACTTCCCCAAACTTGAAAAACACTCTATGGGAAAAGGGAGAGGGAGAGAGAGGGAGAGAGGGGGAGGGAGAGAGGGGGAGAGAGAGAGAGAGAGAGAGAGAGACCTGACTTAACTCAAAGTAAACTGTCTATCGTTCAGCAGAGCGCGTCTGACTCCAAACCCCCACAACTGAATAAATCAGAGCATATCATGAGCGTACCGCTTACAAAATATAGCCGAGAGCTCTCCATGCAGAATGGGGCCCATGTTTTTCTCTCTCCACCACCCAAGTATTTTTTTATATATTTCTTGCCACACCACAAATTCTTGCAGTTTTACCATTTCACCAGGGGGTGCTGCACCACCTCCAGCACCCCTACTTCCCTATGGAGGTCAATTCCAAGTCGACCAACCAATTAGTAATTACATGATACTACTAAACTCTCAAGTATGCAATATTGTTGATATTACCAATACTCTCATTTATCTAATGTTATACTGTATGTCTGATTCTCTTCAGTCAAGCCCCCGGCCCCTAAGGTGAAGATCACAGAGGAAGGGAAGAATCTCATCCTGAGCTGGGACCCTCCGGACATAGGCGCTAGCCACTGCTGGAATTACATCTTAAACTACAACAAGTGTCAAGAGTCTCTGGTAAGCCCTGGATGTGTGGATATTTGTATTTACATTTATGTCTCCCTTTATTTATCTAGGAAAACTAGTTCAGAACAAATTCTTTTTTACATTGACAACCTGGCAAGTTAGTCTCACTGAGATAAAATCTATTTTGCAACAGGGAACCTTTCAAAACCTGTGTTTGTAATCATGATTATTATCCATAAACAAAGAAACAGATAAAGAAGCCTAAGTTTAGCTGGCTGCAGACAGAATATAGTTCAGATGATGGGTTGGGCGTTCTGCTATGGTCACCATGAGACAGGCCACTTCTGTGAATTACACCAAGAAGAATACAGCTTTAGTCACTGGAGAATGTTAACATTGCTTTGACGTACCTACTGAATGTGTTAGGATGAGGGGTCCTTGGACATCTGCTGTTTGTGTGTGTGTCTGTGGGCATGTGTGGGCATGTATGTTTCAGTCAAATAGGACACTCTTAGAAAAAAAGGTTCCAAAAGGGTTATACGGCTGTCCCCATAGGAGAACCCCTTTTGGTTCCAGGTAGAACCCCTTTTGGTTCCAAGTAGAAGCCTTTTGGTTTCCATGTAGAACCCTCTGTGGAAAGGGTTTTACATGGAACCCAAAATAGTTCTACCTGGAACCAAAAAGGTTATTCAAAGGGTTCTCCTATGGGGACAGCCGAAGAACCCTTTTAGGTACTAGATAGCACCTTTTTTTTCTAAGAGTGTACCACTATTTGAGTTCCACTCATGGTTCTGTGTATGTTTCTTGCAGAGTAAGGAAATACAATCGAAATATGTACCAGTGAAGGTTCCATATGACCGGAGATGCCAGTACAGAGTGCAGGTGAAAGCAGTCTATCAGAAAGGGTGTGGGGACGGAGGCAGCGACTGGAGCGAAGAGGAAATCTACGGTACTTCCTCCTCTTTCCTGCTTTCTTTCTTTCTTTCTTTCTTTCTTTCTTTCTTTCTTTCTTTCTTTCTTTCTTTCTTTCTTTCTTTCTTTCTTTCTTTACATTCTCTCTCTCTTTCACAACACATACAATTATGTAATTGTACTACCATTGAAATAGTTGAAACTTTCCCCTTCAGCCACACATCCTTATTAATTGACTTGCCTAGTTAAATAAAGGTTACATTTTTTATAAATAAATAAAATAAAATAGGAGCAAATAGAATAAAAAGTTGAATATACCAGTAGTCTATAAAATAGTATATGTCATAGTAATATAATTGTGTATTGAATGTTGGCTAAATGTAATAGCCTTGTCAAGATTAGAATTAGACCCAGTCACTGATGTTTTGCTTGTTTTCCTTTCAGGTGTGGATGAATGGTCGATGACTGTGGTTGGTACTGTCATTCCAGCTGCAGTCTTCTTATTCCTCATCCTTTTGATTTGTTGTTTTATGAGGTAAGTCAACCTACACTACAGTGAGGGAAAAAAGTATTTGATCCCCTGCTGATTTTGTACGTTTGCCCACTGACAAAGACATGATCAGTCTATCATTTTAATGGGAGGTTTATTTGAACAGTGAGAGACAGAATAACAACAACAAAATCCAGAAAAACGCATGTCAAAAATGTTATAAATTGATTTGCATTTTAATGAGGGAAATAAGTATTTGACCCCTCTGCAAAACATGACTTAGTACTTGGTGGCAAAACCCTTGTTGGCAATCACAGAGGTTAGACGTTTCTTGTAGTTGGCCACCAGGTTTGCACACATCTCAGGAGGGATTTTGTCCCACTCCTCTTTGCAGATCTTCTCCAAGTCATTAAGGTTTCGAGGCTGACGTTTGGCAACTCGAACTTTCAGCTCCCTCCACAGATTTTCTATGGGATTAAGGTCTGGAGACTGGCTAGGCCACTCCAGGACCTTAATGTGCTTCTTCTTGAGCCACTCCTTTGTTGCCTTGGCCGTGTGTTTTGGGTCATTGTCATGCTGGAATACCCATCCACGACCCATTTTCAATGCCCTGGCTGAGGGAAGGAGGTTCTTACCCAATATTTGACGGTACATGGCCCCGTCCATCGTCCCTTTGATGCGGTGAAGTTGTCCTGTCCTCTTAGCAGAAAAACACCCCCAAAGCATAATGTTTCCACCTCCATGTTTGACGGTGGGGATGGTGTTCTTGGGGTCATAGGCAGCATTCCTCCTCCTCCAAACACGGCGAGTTGAGTTGATGCCAAAGAGCTCGATTTTGGTGTCATCTGACCACAACACTTTCACCCAGTTCTCCTCTGAATCATTCAGATGTTCATTGGCAAACTTCAGACAGGCCTGTATATGTGCTTTCTTGAGCAGGGGGACCTTGCGGGCGCTGCAGGATTTCAGTCCTTCACAGTGTAGTGTGTTACCAATTGTTTTCTTGGTGACTATGGTCCCAGCTGCCTTGAGATCATTGACAAGATCATCTCATGTAGTTCTGGGCTGATTCCTCACCGTTCTCATGATCATTGCAACTCCACGGGGTGAGATCTTGCATGGAGCCCCAGGCCAAGGGAGATTGACAGTTCGTTTGTTTCTTCCATTTGCGAATAATCGCACCAACTTTTGTCACCTTCTCACCAAGCTGCTTGGCAATGGTCTTGTAGCCCATTCCAGCCTTGTGTAGGTCTACAATCTTGTCCCTGACATCCTTGGAGAGCTCTTTGGTCTTGGCCATGGTGGAGAGTTTGGGATCTGATTGATTGATTGCTTCTGTGGACAGGTGTCTTTTATACAGGTAACAAACTGAGATTAGGAGCACTCCCTTTAAGAGTGTGCTCCTAATCTCAGCTCGTTACCTGTATAAAAGACACCTGGGAGCCAGAAGTCTTTCTGATTGAGAGGGGGTCAAATACTTATTTCCCTCATTAAAATGCAAATCAATTTATAACATTTTTAAAATGCATTTTTCTGGATTTGTTTGTTCTTATTCTGTCTCTCACTGTTCAAATAAACCTACCATTAAAATTATAGACTGATCATTTCTTTGTCAGTGGGCAAACGTACAAAATCAGCAGGGGATCAAATACTTTTTTCCCTCACTGTATATCCATTTGTCTGCGTTCTGAGTGTGTGAGCGTGTGCGTGCGTGTGTGTCCGTACGCGTGTGTGTTGGGATTTAGATTGATTGAATGTCTTAAGAGACGGAAGATATCTAGGAAATGTGTTTTCACTTAATTAATTGCCATTTTGGTGATTAGGGTTTGAATTTTGGGCAAATAGTTTTGTGGTTCTTTTCCAGGCACAGAGAGAAGCTTTTCCCTAAGATTCCACAACCCTCACTGATTTTCAAGGACATGCTGAACAGCAATAAGGAACAGAAGGTGAGAACAGCAACATCCTCTGGTCTCTTTCATTATTAGCAGTGGTCAACTGCAACTGTTGTTGAACTCTGGCCTGCTGGCTCCCCTTCCTCTGCGGAAGCATAGCTCCCCCTCAGCCCAGTCAAAACTGTTCGCTGCTCTGGCACCCCAATGGTGGAACAAGCTCCCTCACGACGCCAGGACAGCGGAGTCACTCACCACCTTCCGGAGACATTTGAAACCCCACCTCTTTAAGGAATACCTGGGATAGGATAAAGTAATCCTTCTAACCCCCCCAAATTGTAAAGTGGTTATCCCACTGGCTATAGGGTGAACGTACCAATTTGTGAGTCGCTCTGGCTAAGAGCGTCTGCTAAATGACGTTAATGTGCCCTTGAGCAAGGCACTTGACCCTAATTGCTCCTGTAAGTCGCTCTGGTTAAGAGCGTCTGCTAAATGACTAAAATGTAAATGTAAAATGTAAATGTAAAACTTCACTTACTGGAAATGCTAACATCAGCATATGCATTAGATACTAAACTTCCTCTTACAGTACTACCCACCAGGCACACACTGGTTGAATAAACATTGTTTCTACGTCATTTCAATGAAATGACATGGAACCAATGTGGAATAGACATTGTTTGCACTAGTTAACACCCTTACCCACACACACACATTCACATTCTCAGACATACACACACACACCCGATAAACACACACTAACCCACTCCAACTGTTTCTCTCTGTGTTCCAGAGCTCCATAGGCAATCTCTATGTCCCGGTTAAGGAGGAGGTGGAATGTAAGATCAGCCTAGAGAAAGACCCTACACTTCCCATGATGCAGCCTGACCACTGAGAGACTACACACTGACCCAGTAGTGATTAATACTGTGCAGACAGATAAAGCTACAACCTGACCCAGTATGACCTGGGAGCCAAGTGACTTCAGTGTCATTGACTGGCCCTCAAAAAGCAAGCCATCTTAAGGTGGACCCTAACTGCACTGCTGAAAAGTGTCAGGAGTTTGAGCTCCACAGTCGATGGACGACCTTAACGAGTTGGATACAGGCTGAGAGTGTGTGGAGTATTGGACTATGGAGACGCCTTTTCCTTTGTTTGTCCTGGAACTGTCAGGACTTATTGACACACTGCCTCCTGTATTGTTCTGGGTTACATGTGTGTGTGTGTGTTTGTTTGTTTGGGCAGATACTAAGAACTGTTCTCATGAACCTCTTGCATCCCAAGGCGTGGGGTCTTACATCAAATGTCAGAGGTTATCAGAAAGCCAGTGCTGAAAACGAGGAGGTGCTGGACTCCTAACCCTCACTCCCGACCAAATAGGACATTGGTGGGCAGTGCCCAAAGAGATGCCCAGGCTGTCTTTATCTGACCGATCAACCCTGTTGATCATGTAATGATTTAGGGGACAAAGAGGGACTTGTGACCCTCTGTGAATTGAGTGTACTACCTGTGCCATAAAAGGCCAGACCTCTTGGCAGGGGCTTTAGGACATTGACATACTGGTAGGGGAGCTAGACAATGATTGTGTCCCAAATCGCTCCCTATTCACTACACGTATAGTGTGTTCCTTTTGTCCAGGGCCCATAGGGCTCTGGTCAAAAGTAGTGCACTATATAGGGAACAAGGTGCCATTTGGGATGCAAAATGCCTATCAAGGGCTATATGCTGCTAATGTGAGGTAGCTTGTTGTGACCCTATTGTCATCGACCTGACCTCTGGCATTACAATTTAAAGGGATAGCTTCCCTGTACGTAATAGCTATGTGTAAAATAGATTGTGCAGGTGTATCTATTGTATATTATGTATATGTACAAATGTTGGTGAAATATATATTTTGAGTTTTGCGTGTCAAGGAAATGTTTTGTGCAACACTTCTTTTTTTCGTATTTCTTTTTTATGCTGTTTTATGGAACCTTGTTGTTGTTCTGCATGCATGATTCATTTCTATCACCACACACTCATCGAGTATCATTCACATCACATACGTGCAGAGACTCTTCCTTGATAAAAGTCCTTTTTAACAACCTGGAATGAGAAACGTACTTTGAGGAGGACCTGCTGAACAGCTTAAACCTGTTATCTGGTCTGTTCTGAATGAGAGATAAATGTAACCTTGGAAATCAGAAAACATGCTCACAGAGTAATCAATGGACAAGGGCTTGTGTACCTGCTACTCAAGGATGAGAATCAATCCAGAGTGTGTGTTGAGAGAATAAGTCAATCAACAAAGAACTGAATCATGTGAGTGATCAATCCCTTTTCATTTTCACAGAGGGATTTCTTCCTGGAACATGTTCTAGTTCCATCCTTAGACA
The DNA here is from genome assembly GCF_020615455.1 of Coregonus clupeaformis. Classification (NCBI taxonomy): domain Eukaryota; kingdom Metazoa; phylum Chordata; class Actinopteri; order Salmoniformes; family Salmonidae; genus Coregonus; species Coregonus clupeaformis. The sequence goes on from NC_059199.1 coordinate 15,466,535, forward strand.
TATAGTCAGTATGATATCAATCGATCAAATGTAAATGAAGCCCATTTTACATCAGCAGTCGTCAAAAAGTGCTTTACAGATACCCAGTGTAAATCCCCAAAGAGCAAGCAATGCAGAGGCAGAAGCACAGTGGCTGATATGATGGGAGAAAGGGAGAAAGTTGGAAGGGTGAAGCTGTATTTGGAATTGAATTGAGAAATCACAAAACTGATGCTGTGAATCATTGCCTGTCTGTTTAGCTCGCTTTGTCGTGATGAAATCCTCCCTTAAGCTAAGTGAGTGACGTGTCGATGCTTGATAATCTTGATTCAAATAATTATATCTTAAGACTATGGCGCAGTGGTCTAAGGCACTGCATCGCAGTGCTAGCTGTGCCACTAGAGATCCTGGTTCGAATCCAGGCTCTGTCGTAGCCGGCCGTGACCGGGAGACCCATGGGGCGGCGCGCACAATTGGCCCAGCGTCGTCCAGGGTAGGGGAGGGATTTGGCCGGCAGGGGATGTAGCTCAGTTGGTAGAGCATGGCGTTTGCAACCCCAGTGTTGTGGGTTCGATAAAATAATGTATGCACTAACTGTAAGTCGCTCTGGATAAGAGCGTCTGCTAAAATGACTAAAATGTAAAATGTATGTGGAGTGTGTCTCCAATCACACTACTGTGGACCTCACAAGATTTTCTTTATTGGCAGTCAGTCTGAGTTGATATCGGATTTCCGGATCTCACGCCCATTCATTCCTTCCTAGCAGACTCCACATAAATCAGCTGTAGTGGTCACACACACACACTCATCTACTGCTTATCATTTGATGTTGGAGCATGTCAGTAAGTAACACTAGTGCAATCTGTGAGAAATGATCAGGCCTGATGATCATCCAGGGCACCGAATCCTATGACGCCACAGCCAACTAGCATGCCAGCCTCCAACAACACGGTTTAGCACCAATACTCGGCCACAACAAACCACCAGTGTGTCAACACGCCAAGCAGATAATTTGTGTCCGTAACCCACAGACTGACTCATGAAGTCTTCCTATGCATCACTATAAAACTGCACTGTGCTGGGAAAAGGGAAGCAGGCCTGTGAGTCATAGACCTGTTAGCCAAGCCAGTATGCAAATCTCACAATGTTGCCTAATAGAGTATAGGCCTAAATAATGTGTTATGTATAGCTTATGAATGTGTTATGAAGTACTTATGTAGATACTCTTCAAAAACTGTTATAGATCTAAAGTAGCCTATTCCATGTCCAAGTCTTCATTGGGTGGCAATGAGTCATGCATCATTAATTGATCCATGTATCCTTGATTTATACAGATAATCCCATTGTAATAGGTCAAATCTATTTCACGTGAGAGACCTGTTCATATCTGATGTGATGACATTCCATTGCACTTGAAAGGAATAGCATCCCATCATCCCAACATCAATGTTAACTAAAAACAGAAAGACTCACAGACTAACATTCTGTCTGCCTAATCCAGTAAGCGATCTTCTTAACTGCTGTGAGTGATGTGTAAACATTGGTTATGATTTCCTCAACAATTTAATCTCATCCTTCAGTCGTACAACAGAAACGTTGTATCGCACTCGCACCCCATGTTTTCTGGTACATTTTGAAAAACGGCATCGGCACGAACACAGGCACGTTGGAGCAAGAACTGAAAAATGCGGAAGATAATCTATCCTCTACATGACTCACATACTGAAGGAAACTCTTAACAACAGCCAAAACAACAGTGCCCTAAAGGTACACTGAGTGTATAAAACATTAGGAATACCTTCCTAATATTGAGTTGCACCCCCTTTTGCCCTCAGAACAGCCTCAATTCGTCGAGGCATGGACTCTACAAGGTGTGGAAAGCGTTCCACAGGGATGCTGGCCCATGTTGATGCCAATGCTTCCCACAGTTGTGTCAAGTTGGCTGGATGTCCTTTGGGTGGTGGACCATTCTTGATACACACGGGAAACTGTTGAGTGTGAAAAACCCAGCAGCGTTGCAGTTCTTGATACACTCAAACAGGTGCGCCTGGCACCTACTACCATACCCCGTTCAAAGGCACTTAAATATTTTGTCTTGCCGATTCACCCTCTGAACAGTGGTGTAAAGTACTTAAGTAAAAATACTTTAAAGTACCACTTATGTAGGTTTTTGGTGTATCTGTACTTTACTTTACTATTTATATTTTTGGCAACTTTTACTTTTACTTCACTACATTCCTAAAGAAAATTATGTACTTTTTACTCTATACATTTTCCCTGACACCCAAAAGTACTCGTTACATTTTGACAGGAAAATGGTCCAATTCACGCACTTATCAAGAGAACATCCCTGGTCATCCCTACTGCCTCTGATCTGGCGGACTCACTAAACACAAATGCTTCGTTTGTAAATTAATGTGTCCCCCTGGCTATCCGTAAATAAAAAAATATGGAGATTTGGGAAGAGATTTTCGATGTACAGATTCCATGGCACATGGTTCATGAACTGGTACAAAAAAACAACACTTGATTCAACACTCAATTTTAATTATTATACAAAATTCTTGCCACCAACAGAATGCTAAATATATATGGGGCATACAACAATCTCAGCTCTGTAGATTTTGCTGTGAAGAGACAGAATCACTTGATCATTTAATTATGGTATTGCCCCTATGTAGCATGATTCTGGTCACAGGTACAGGAATGGTTAAAAAATCACAACATTCACTTAAAATTAACCTTACAAATAGCAGTGTTGGGCGATTTGGAAAGCCATAGTCAGTCAATAAATAATATAATAATAATAGTAGGAAAGGTTTTCATCTTTAGCTCACAATCTGTGGATACTATATGATTAGAAAGGTTCAAAATGTATGTAAAACATCACAGCACAATTGAAAAATATGGATGGGTTAATATATATACAGTATATATTTTATGATAATAATATATATTGAGGCGTACTGCGGACAAGCCACCAGGGGGACACTCGTCGTAGTCCCGTGTAGCTCAGTTGGTAGAGCATGGCGTTTGCAATGCCAGGGTTGTGGGTTTGTTTCCCACGGGGGACCAGTATAAAAATAAAAATAAATGTATGCACTCACTAACTGTAAGTCGCTCTGGATAAGAGCGTCTGCTAAATGACTAAAATGTTTTTAAAATGACAGATGGAGTCTACATCACGCGGCGGTGGCTCCCTCTGCTGGACGTGCCAGGTCTCGACGGGTCCTCCGGCCAGGACTAATTGGGGCTGATTGAGGCCTATTTGGATGACATCATCATCCACAGCAAGGTTGGGAAGAGCACCTGACGCACCTCCAGGCGGTACTGGATGCGCTCAGGCAAGCCGGGTTGACAGTGAATCCCAAGAAATGCAAACTGGTGTTCGAGGAGGTGGAGTACCTAGGGTATTTGATCGGATGGGGGAACATTAAGCTCCAGGGGAGAAAGGTCCAGGCGATTCGTGACTGGCCCGTTCCCCACACCAAGACACAAGTTAAGTCCTTCCTGGGGCTGGCGGGATACAAGCCACCAGGGGGAGACTCGTCAAGGCCTGGTGACAGAAGGAGTCTGCATTACGCAGCGGTGGCTCCCTCTGCTGCACGTGCCAGGTCTCGACTGGTCCTCCAGGCCAGGACTAATTGGGGTTGATGAGTAATCAAGGGGCTGATTGCTACCAGCCGTACGGGGCCCATAAAGCTGCCAGGAGGGCAGCACACGAGGGGGGTTGGAGGTAGTGAGAGGTTGCTACTGGATAGACGTCCTCATGGTCTGATAGAACCGAGGGGCTCGGTGTTCTACCCCAGAGGAGACCGCATTCCCCGGAGCTCAGAAGACGGTCACCCGGAAGAGGTCCCCAGGAGGAGACCTGTTTCTTTTATTTTTCTTTATTGTTTTAAATAAACACCCTTGAAACTGAGGTATCACATTTGTGTCCATGTCTGATCTGTATAAACGTCTAGATCAAACCCCCTGGTCACTTAGAAATGTCCTTTTTGAAAGAAACTCATTTTTTTTGTCTATTAAAATAACATCAAATTGATCAGAAATACAGTCTAGACGTTAATGTTGTAAATGGCTATTATAGCTGGAAACTGCTCATTTTTAATGGAATATCTACGTAGGCGTACAGAGGCCCATTATCAGCAACCATCAGTCCTGTGTTCCAATGGCACGTTGTGTTTGCTAATCCAAGTTTATCATTTTAAAAGGCTAATTGATCATTAGAAAACCCTTTTGCAATTATGTTAGCACAGCTGAAAACTGTTGTGTTGATTAAATATGCAATAAAACTGGCCTTCTTGAGACTAGTTGAGTATCTGGAGCATCAGCAATTGTGGATTCGATTACAGGCTCAAAATGGCCAGAAAGAAAGAACTTTCTTCTGAAACTCGTCAGTCTATTCTTGTTCTGAGAAATGAAGGCTATTCCATGCGAGAAATTGCCAAGAAACTGAAGATCTCATACAACGCTGTATACTACTCCCTTCACAGAACAGCACAAACTGGCTCTAACCAGAATAGAAAGAGGAGTGGGAGGCCCCGGTGCACAACTGAGCAAGAGGACAAATACATCAGAGTGTCTAGTTCGAGAAACAGACGCCTCACAGGTCCTCAACTGGCAGGTTCATTAAATAGTACCCGCAAAACACCAGTCTCAACGTCAACAGTGAAGAGGCGACTCCGGGATGCTGACCTTCTAGGCAGAGTTGTATTTTTTTTGATTGTTTGTTTTCTATTAGTAGGCCTATTCGTTTGAATTGTATTCATCGTGCAATTCAGAGTCCAATTGCATTCTGCCACGTGAATGAATTAAATGAACTTGGAACTTGAATTAGGGAAACATTAGTGATCCATACTTAGCCTAGGCTACTATATGTGTTGAATGAAATATTATTTCTTAACTTTTTATCTCATATTTTTTATCCTGCTTTTATGTTGAATCCTAGAAATAAAGTACAAATATACACACTATGAAAAATAATTTCATATTTCTTCTATTTGTTAAAAAATAAATACATAAATAAATTCAATGTTTTTGTTTTAATCTAGCCTACTTCATTTCCATGTGAGGATCTTGAACAATAGATCCCAATGTTTCCTTAACAACTTATTATAGGTGCAATACACATAGACTTATTTAGGGGCAAACACCCAATTATTTTCGACTATATTGTATCCAAGAGAGAACAGAGCTTCTTTCTTAGATAGCATGAACAGCTGTTTTCTATGTTTCGCTTCGCTTTTGTTGGATCTTTGTTTTTTTCTTCCAAATACAGGTCCATCCGTTTTAAGAGAACTGGGCAACATCTGGTGAGAACTTTTTCTTTAGAATAGAATTTGGTCAACGCGGTAGAGATGCGCCTTCACAGGGAAGATCACTTGCAGTGGATACAATCAGAGGCATCATGCCCATAGGGGGCACAGGGGCACGTGCCCCCTCAGATTTGTCCTGTTTTTGTATGTTTTTTTACGTTTGTTGTTGTTTCTCTGTAATGCCACTAGCCACTTAGTAATTTTATGAAGTTAAAATGTTATGTTATTAGCCTACATTATTAAGCCATTAGGCCTACACACATATCACCAGCTACACTGATTATTACACCTTAAGCTACAGTGTATCCGCTTACTAATTATATTTATAAACTGGGTGGTTCGAGCCCTAAATGCTGATTGGGTGAAAGCCGTGGTATGTCAGACCGTTTACAACGGGTATGACAAAACATGTATTTTTACTGTTCTAAATACATTTTTAACCAGTTTATTATAGCAATAAGGCACCTCGGGTGTTTGTGGTATATGGCCAATATACCATGACTAAGTGCTGTATCCGTGTTGCGACGTGCTTAAGAACAGCCCTTAGCCATGGTATATTGGCCATATACCACACCTCCTCTGGCTTTATTGCCTAATTAAAACCCCTTGAGCATGACCATATAAAAGGAGGTCTTGCTATACAGTGCCTTGCAAAAGTATTCATCCCCCTTGGCGTTTTTCCTATTTTGTTGCATTACAACCTGTAATTTAAATGGATTTTTATTTGGATTTCATGTAATGGACATACACAAAATAGTCACAATTGGTGAAGTGAAATGAAAAAAATAACTTGTTTAAAAAAATTATATTAAAAAAAATAATGGAAAAGTGGTGCATGCATATGTATTCAACCCTTTTGCTATGAAGCCCCTAAATAAGATCTGGTGCAACCAATTACCTTCAGAAGTCACATAATTAGTTAAATAAAGTCCACCTGTGTGCAATCTAAGTGTCACATGATCTCAGTATATATACACCTGTTCTGAAAGGCCCCAGAGTCTGCAACACTACTAAGCAAGGTGCACCACCAAGAAAGTGGCACCATGAAGACCAATGAGCTCTCCAAACTGGTCAGGGACAAAGTTGTGGAGAAGTACAGATCAAAAAAAAATATCCGAAACTTTGAACATCCCACAGAGCACCATAATAATAATAATAATAATAATAATAATATGCCATTTAGCAGACGCTTTTATCCAAAGCGACTTACAGTCATGTGCGTATACATTTTTACGTATGGGTGGTCCCATTCTTTAAAAAATTGAAAGGATATGGCACAACAACAAACCTACCAAGAGAGGGCCGCCCACCAAAACTCACGGACCAGGCAAGGAGGGTTTTAATCAGAGAGGCAACAAAGAGACCAAAGATAACCCTGAAGGAGCTGTAAAGCTCCACAGCGGAGATTGGAGTATCTGTCCATAGGACCACTTTAAGCCATACACACCACAGAGCTGGGCTTTACGGAAGTGTGGCCAGAAAAAAGACATTGCTTAAAGAAAAAAATAAGCAAACACGTTTGGTGTTCGCTAAAAGGCATGTGGGAGACTCCCCAAACATATGGAAGAAGGTACTCTGGTCAGATGAGACTAAAATTGAGCTTTATGGCCATCAAGGAAAACGCTAAGTCTGGCACAAACCCAACACCTCTCATCACCCCGAGAACACCATCCCCACAGTGAAGCATGGTGGTGGCAGCATCATCCTGTGGGGATGTTTTTAATCGGCAGGAACTGGGAAACTGGTCAGAATTGATGGAATAATGGATGGCGCTAAATACTGGGACATTTTTGATGGAAACCTGTTTCAGTCTTCCAGAGATTTGAGACTGGGACGGAGGTTCACCTTCCAGCAGGAAAATGACCCTAAGCATACTGCTAAAGCAACACTCGAGTGGTTTAAGGGGAAACATTTAAATGTCTTGGAATGGCCTAGTCAAAGCCCAGACCTCAATCCAATTGAGAATCTGTGGTATGACTTAAAGATTGCTGTACACCAGCGGAACCCATCCAACTTAAAGGAGCTGGAGCAGTTTTGCCTTGAAGAATGGGCAAGAATCCCAGTGGCTCATGTGCCAAGTCTATAGAGGCATACCCCAAGAGACTTGCAGCTGTAATTGCTGCAAAAGGTGGCTCTACAAAGTATTGACTTTGGGTGTGTGAATAGTTATGCACGCTCAAGTTTTCTGTTTTTTTGTCTTATTTCTTGTTTGTTTCACAATAAAGAATATTCTGCATCTTCAAAGTGGTAGGCATGTTGTGTAAATCAAATGATATAGGCTATTTTATTCCCATCATCATAAGTTATAAACAGTCTGATAAGCAGTCAGAGCTCTAGGAATGTAATAAACAATTGAAGATTGATCATGTCACTTATTAATAATTAACTTAGATCATTAATTTAAGGGACAATGGACAATAATTTCATAATTAACAAAGACATAACACTGAAGTGAATTTACGAACTTAATTCCTATGTCGCATTTCATTGGAAGTATTTTTTAGATTTTCATAGCCTACAGGGCCATCTGCTGACAGAGTGAACAATCATACCTGATACAATGTTGTCAATCATCATAATCTATCCGGTATGGAACCTTATGAAAAAGGAGTGTCGCAAAGGGATGTTATGATGCAACCGCGGTGCAACGTAGCTGGGGCTACTTAATATTCTGGTACAGACGCTGAGTGCTATCGATGCTGTCCACTTGTGCATTTATTTCCACCCATCCGTGCATGGTGTGATGGTTGATAAAATTTGAACAAAATACTTACAAATAATAAGAAAGTAACAGAAGCTTACAGGCAGTTTACTTGATTGAGCGTGTTTTATTCTGTGCGAATTCACCAAAATACAAAAATCCCTCAGTTAGTATTTCGTGTATATACAGAATAGGAGGAAGATATAACGACGCAAGCTATATCTACTATTCCACACAGTTCCTTGGCTATTTCCTTTGCACAACGCCTTTTATGAAAGCCTAAATGGAATACATTTTCTGCATGCCACTAATCACCGCATCGCCATTTTGGCTCTGGAGAGCGGCTCGAGCGTGCGAATTCCATTGAAGAGAGCGCGTACAGCGCCCTCTACTGGCCTCTTTCATAGAGCCAAAATGTCTGCGAAGAGTGGTCCTGATGCTGCAGGGATGCTGAAAGCATCGACATAGAAGGATGTGAGTGTCTAAACTGTACCGGATTCATATTTATTGGCGCAGTCTCTGTGGCGCAATGGAATAGCGCGCTGGACTTCTAATCCAGAGGCTCCGGGTTCGAGTCCCGGCAGAGATGGGTCACATCTGGGTGCCACACGGCAGACCTGCGGACTTTTTATTACAGAAAATGTATGCTGTAATTAATGCTGTCCCGTTATAAACTGCAGCCACCTTTTCATTCAATGCATCCTTCTAAATATTCTAAATATAAGACTGCACTTCACTACATCTCTACACCCCATGATATGTAGGCTTAACTTGTATTTATCACATACTTGTATTTATCACATAGCCTAACCATAATAATAATGTATCATATCAAATAAACAATGAGTTATATAAATATGATTTGCTTGATTTTATTTTTTTCTTTAAGTGAAAGAATAGCATGTTCGACCACTTATTGAGCGTTACAATATCAAGGGAATTATAAAACAGAAATTCTTGATTTATTTCACCACACAAACAATCCATTCCTATATAGTTTTTCAAGTAGATCCTCTGAGTAATGGTAGAAAATGAAACACTTATTTAGTCAAAATACATCAATGCCAGTCTAGTGAATAAACTATACATGCAATAACGGTCCAAAAGCAGAACAATTTAATGGTGGCAATGCCTGGAATCCTAATTATAGTGGCTATATATTTCAGTGAACAAATTAGTGTAACTAAAATGTGTTGTTTCTACGAGGTGCATCCGTGTGTAGGCATTTTAATTGTTGCTCCAGTTCTTTGCGTGTAGTTCCTGAGTCAGTGCACTTGAGGGCGCTCCAACACTGCGCTATAGCCTAGGCTGATGTAAAGCCGAGAGAGAAGGATATGAGAGAAGCCTACAGCCTACCTACCATACAGGCTCAATGGGTACATTAAACACTACATGTATAGCCTATGTATCTGGCTATAATAGGCTATATAGCCTTTACTTCATCATTACTTTGAGAGAAAGGAGGAAACATACGCTGTCACTTCTGGTGCAGAACTTGGTTTTGCCATGTAGAATGTTTGAAAAAGGATTTGCTTGCAGAATGATTCAACTAACTCAGCAGTCCATTACCATGACATGCCATTAAATCTGTAACCTATTGTTCAATCTCTCTTAAATAGAACAATACAGAGATAATGGCAAAAATCCAACAAACATTATGGACAAATTCGTGTAGTTTTTCTCTGGTGACAAAGACATGAAAATGTAATAGCGGACCACTACCATCTACTGCGAGATTCAGACTAGAAAGAGGAGGGGTGTGTGCTGTGGTGCTGACGTACGTGAGAGGAGAGAGCGAGAGAGAAAGGAATGCGCCGCTAATGAGAAAACGGACCATCGTGGAGCACGCAAGAGCAGACAGCAAAAAGGAGAGCAGGAAAAAACGGAGAAATGATCTAAACCGTAAAACAAAACAGCAGAAAAAGGAGGTGGATAACGACGAAAATCGTCACATATATTAATTGGAAGGATTACAATTGCCCTATACTGGTGAATAAAATCCGAGGATTTTTGATGCTGTCCTCACGGAGAATAGAGCTAACGGGCTTGCTGGTCTTCTGAACGATGCATAGGCTTCTACTCCTGAGTTTGGCGTTGAGTTTTCACCGTGGTAAGATAAGGGTTTTCCCTGTTACCTTCCCTAATAAACGACACACTGTTTCATGTTGTCGAACAATACCAAGACTTGTTAAACTTGATGAGGGGAAAAGTTACTCTAGATTCGTTTCAGTTATGTGTGTGTGTGCGCGCGCGCATGTGTACGCGTGTGTGTTTGTGTGTGTGTGTTTATGTGAGAGAGCGATAGAAGTAGATGCTCCCTTTTTCTGCGTATATGGCCTTGAATTTGTCATTACATGGGGGGCAGTGTGAATGGTAGGCTATTCCACAGTGTGTGTGTGTGTGTTTGTGTGTGTGTCTAACATGATCATGGCCTGATTGGTGCAAGAACCTAGTATCCACCAGATGACCTTAGTCCTGTGCATTCAGTAGCCTATTGCCTTATTCAAATAGGATGTTAGGCAGCAAGGACGTGATTTGAATGGCTGTGCGCGTCTACAATTTTTGACCAAGGGTGCTTGATATTGGAATTTGGGAACGGCTTGCGTCAATCATTCAAACGTTGCTTGCCATCTTTTATTGGTGCCTGAGATAGAAATGTAGCCTAATAACACACACGCACACACACGCACGCACACACACACACACACCAAGGCCATTGTAGACGGTCTCCAGGTTGCCATGCGTAGCTGCCGCTGTTGCCTGTTCTGCTCGTGCGCGTGACACAAAGATTGGAATGGTGACTTTTTTTCGCCATGTATTTCATTTTGAATCGAGGTATGGCCAGCATAGCTTCAAGTATAATACCCCTAATGTCATCTAGATGTCATATCTTTAATACCTGCGCAATGACAGGTATAAAAGCTATTGTTATAACGTAGTTGCTAGGAGACAAGTGCTCAAGGGGAACGTGATTTCTCAGGCTACCTGTTAGATTACAGCATCTTCCTCCCTTTTCATTGTCTACCTTGTTGTGTGTGACAGTCAGAGAGTGCGTGTACTGTGAATGTGCGGGCGCGAGCAGGTACTGACCAGCCTACCACTTTATCATAGGTAGGGGGCGTGTTTGAAAGGTCTATATAGGATGATGTCATCCATATAGCCTATGTCTCTTTTTAGATAGGCTAGCGTTACTCCTTTGTCCTTCTCTCAACATCCATACACAATATTAGTCTACTAGTATAACTATACACTAAATGCTAAATGTTAGTATTGTAGCACCTTTTCACTGCCTAATCCTGTAAAACAACTGACAGATGGCCTATAGTGTGGCAGCTATAAACAGTAATCGTTATGAATATACATTACACACATCAAAACATACTAATACATCACATTCACACATGGAACGAAGCTGAAGCATGCATGCATGCACTCACACACACACACCAAATACAATGGAACCCCTTCAACCCAAATCAACATGCAAATTCCTGTTGTTTTTCTGCAGGGAGCCCTCCTCGACTCCCTGACAGCAGGTTTCTCTCTCATAAATCCAACCGTGCACATTAGTGGTTCTACTACAAGCCACGCACGCACACATACACGCACGCACGCACGCACGCACACACACACACACACACACACACACACACACACACACACACACACACACACACACACACACACACACACACACACACTCACTATGTAACACCATGTCACCATGTTGTGTCAGTTACATGGCTGTAAACTATGCGTCACACACTGTGCTCATTATGGCAATGGTACAATGTCACCATTTTATTGTTCATGTGTAGGCTATACTCTTCAAACTGCCTGTCCAATACGCTGCTCTCAGAACACTTGAAGAAAAAAACTGTTTTTTTATTTTTTATGTTCAGTTTTCTTAACAAGTCTTTCATATGGTATGAAATTTAAATGTATGTCCTGTTTGCCATTCAACTGCAAAGACTCTTTATAATCCATGAAAATGCAATTGTTGTTGTTAGAAGCTTACACCTCGTAATTTTGCTACACTGCAACTTGGTGTTGCTAATGTACCTATCTAGACTGCTATAACAAAGGCCTCAGTGCAGGTGCAACATTTGTCAGCTTCTGTCCTTATGAACAATGCCATAACTACTTATACACTAGACTGGCATTGTTTTGCCATTTCTGAATTTCAGATGTTTAAGTATCACCAACTGCTGTCCACACATAGGAAACAGAGACGTATACCAGATTGAATGGATAATATCGTAAATGTGAATATGGATGATATGGACAGAAAGGGAATAGAGAGAGAGAGAAAGAGAGAGAAAGAGACCAAATAACCCAACCCAGTCTCATGAGCTACATATTCTATTTCAATGTTTTTGTAAATATTGCAAATGTGACTTGATGCTTTAAAACTAATTCTGACACATAATAGTAGGGCTGTCCTATTGTTTATTGTAAAGCTACAAAAACAGACAATGAAACTTGCTAGAAAACTACAAATTAGAAGACGCTCATTGAGGCTCATTGTTTATCATGGATAGTATACTAATCTATAAAATTATCAAAACGTATGTGTGTAATAAATCATATTACATTATAGCATTATGTAGCAGCTCAAAATGACAGCAAGCCGTCCGGGTCTATAGCAGTAGGCGTTAAAGACCCTACTAAAGCTGTTTGACTGGGCTAACCAATGGAGTTTTTAAATCATTCTCATAAGATGTGCTCTGTGAGAATCCACAAAGCGAGAGAAAAAGAGAATGAGAGAGAAAGAGAGAGGGAGAGAAAGAGAGGGAGAGAAAGAGAGAGAGAGAAAGAGAGAGAAAGAGAGAGAGTGGGAGAGAAAGAGAGAGGGAGAGAAAGAGAGAGGGAGAAAGAGAGAGAAAGAGAGAGAAATAGAGAGAGGGAGAGAGAGAACTAGAGAGAGAAAGAGAGAGAACTAGAGAGAGAAAGAGAGAGAACGGGAGAGAAAGAGAGAGGGAGAAAAAGAGAGATAGAGAGAGGGAGAGAAAGAGAGAGGGCGAGAGAGGGACAGAAAGAGAGAGGGAGAGAGAAAGAGAGAGAAAGAGAGAGAGAGGGAGAGAAAGAGAGAGGGAGAAAGAGAGAGAAAGAGATAGAGAGAGAGAGAGGGAGAGGGAGAGAAAGAGCCAAGTTTATCACATCTGACTCTTTGCCATGTTTTCAAACTATGTGTCTACATTTTGCCAAGAGACAATTTTGGGGTGGGGGAGGGGTGGCAAAAAGTTGTGTTGGGGGGGGTCCGGTGTGGCAATGGTGTGGGGAGGGTGGTCTGGTGGGCAGGTGGGTGAAGTCGAGAGGGCCAGATCAAGACCGATTATAGTTTTTTTCCCGGGGGGGTGGTTGTAGTGGGGGATGGGGGATGAAAAGAAAGAAAGAGAGCGAGAGGCAGGGAGAGGGAGGGAGAGGGAGGAGGAGGGGAGGGGTTGGGGGCCAGGGGGAGAGAAAGGGACGATTACTCAAGGCTGACTGGCTCCTCTGTGGGGACAGCTAGCCACACACACACACCTCATTCACAGAGAATATGGAAGAGAGAGTTCAAAGTGCTACGCTCAAATCAGAATTATTTAACCCACATCTGAGGCCTCTCTCTCCTTCCCTGAGCTCTGGGGCCTTGGAAGATGCCTCTGCACATGCCTTGGCTTAGACTAGAATTAATTGGCATTAATCACTGTTGAAACTTCTCTTCTTCTCCCTCTTTTTTCAGATTATTTTTTTCTCTTTCCCTTCTCTCTGTCCTTCCATTTTTCCTCCTTCTTTCTGCTAGCTAAGCTCAATTCTCCCCTCTCTCTCTCTCTCTCTCTCTCTCTCTCTCTCTCTCTCTCTCTCTCTCTCTCTCTCTCTCTCTCTCTCTCTCTCTCTCTCTCTCTCTCTCTCTCTCTCTCCCTCTGTCCCTTCTTGTACTTTTTTCTTTTTTTACCTCTGACTCTTTTTCCCCTCTCCCTCTATTTCCATCTACCCTTCAGCCTTTTTCTCTCTCTCGCTCTTGCTCTCTCTCGCTCGCTCTCTCTCTCTCGCTCGCTCTCTATCTCTCTATCGCTCTCGCGCTCTCTCTCTCTCTCTCTCTCTCTCTCTCCCTCTCAATTTCAATTTAAGGGGGCTGTATTGGCATGGGAAACATATGTTTACATTGCCAAAGCAAGTGAAATAGATAATAAACAAAAGTTTAAAAGTTTAAAATTATCAGTAAACATTAGACTCACAAAACTCTCTCTCTCTCTCTCTCTCTCTCTCTCTCTCTCTCTCTCTCTCTCTCTCTCTCTCTCTCTCTCTCTCTCTCTCTCTCTCTCTCTCTCTCTCTCTCTCTCTCTCTCTCTCTCTCTCTCTCTCTCTCTCTCCCCCCTCTCTCTCTCTAATAAGTTCCAGATGTGGTTCTTGCATTCCTTTAGCCAGTGGAGAGGAGAGGAAAGGAGAGGAGAGGGGGAGGGGTCAGAAGAAGAAGCACATGAATTAAAAGAGCACATGATGAAGAGTACAGCCACCCTGTACTGAAGACACACACACAGACCTGCAACCGCATACATATACACATACACCCACACACACAGGAGATGGGATTCACTGCTGTCGTTGGGCTGTGTTTTTCTCCCTCAAAAGTTTTGGGACATTCCCCCCTCCCCCTCTTCGCCCACTGTCCCCTTCTCCTCCCTCCTTCCCTCCATCCCCCATCCCTCTATTCCTCCCTCCTCCCCCTGTAGGAATGTGGCCGCCGGGTGATGATGTCACTTGATTTCTCGCTCTCTGAGTTTCTCCTCAAGAAGGGTAAGGAGATTTGTGTCGCTCCATCCGTCTCTCTCTCTCTCTCTCTCTCTCTACGATAACAACATTAAAGCTAGCCATCTAACTAATAAGCTTACAGTTATGGCCCTGGTCTACACTGCTAGCCATACAGCCATTTAGCCTGCAGTAAAAATAGGGGAACATATTTAGTTTAACGGTTCAACTGTTTGTTTTTTTACCCTATTGGTTTCTTTTATGTTGGTTAGAAGGATATGGTTACATGCAGCTCATTCACATCAATTCCATAGGGGAGAGTAGTGTAAGTTGAGCCTTTTTTACATTCAGCATCACTCCGTCAAGGGAAATATAGGATTCTTTCTAACAAAGATTTCTACATATATTTCAGGATGTTGTGTATCCCTCTAAATAATCAGAATTCATGTAAACATTACAGTTTTGAAAACATGGCTTGTCCCAAAAAAGTGGTCTCTTGGTACAACTCACCTCGGGTATGAGGCAAGTTGAGCCACGGTACAGGGTAAGTTAAGCTGCCTACGATTCTTTTTCCGTACTGAATTCAATATTACAACTACCTTTTTAAAACCATGACTATCTTTACTTCCCAAACACAGTTCAAAACAATCACAATCGCTTATTTGTCTATTAATAATTTAAAGCATCTTTTAAAACAGGCTTGACACCTAACAAACACTTTGTACTTTATAAAACACTTTTAACATAGGCCAGGCCCTGTTGTTACCTCATATCCCAGCGATAAGGCCTTGCATTACACCTGGGAAGAAAACACTTACATTTGCTCAACTTGCCATTGGCTCAACCATTGGCTCAACTTATCCCATGGCCATTGGCTCAACTTACCCCAAGGCAAACATTTTGACTATATTAGCCCACACAGCTACAAGGATGCACTTTCATGCTAGGTTTAGGACCTCAAATTGAAGCTTATAGAGCCCAATCTACTTTGGTTTAGATAAGCATCATAAAACCTCTAACACAATAAATTCATTTCCTAGAAACAAGGTTGGCTCAATTTACCCCTTTGGTTCAGCTTACCCTACTCCCTTACAGGGTAATCATTGACATGTAAATTTTTTTCTAATAACAGATATTAGTGATACAGATATTAGTGATCCAGAGGAGTGTGACTCATGAATATAAGCCATAACATCACTCCAGGGGTCAAGGCCCCAGCTTTTATTCGACGATTTGTGACGGATGACATTGTAAGAAGCGACATACTAATACAATTAGATTTAACTGGATTGAATTAAAGTAGACCTTGGAGACCATGATTTATGGAAAGCACTGAAAATAGAACCTCTGGCATTTGAATGGTTAAATCAGTGTTTCCCTTAGGTTGGGTAGGTAAAGGTATAGGCGGGTGGCGGCGATAGACTGAGGTCTGGCTGGATATATTGTTTGTGTATGTGGTGGATCACAGGGTAGGCCACAACTTAACATAGTTTGGAAACCACTATGGTGAATTGTTGATTCATAACAATATTGATTTTGCTAGCTAATTCAGAGTACGAAACAAAATATCCTAGACCGAGGACCTAGGTTACTACAAAACACCACTTTGATAATTCTGTATAGTGTAGCCCTTGATCAGGGTTAGAAGAGGCCTGACATTGTTAGTCCATGGTAGTTACCCTTGGTTACCCTTCAAGTATTCTTTGTCACTCATTCACATGCTCATTTCACAAAGGACGGGCTGGATTATTTTGAAGAAAGGAGTTGTGAAAAGCCCAGCATATTCATGTCGTCTCGCATACTGTCAGACACTTTGACCATTAATTATCATATTACCCTGCACTGCTCCAAGGGGTTGTCATGGCCACTGTGTGTCTATCATTGTGTCAGTGGTCCTCACTGGCTGTAGCCATGGTAACAATGTCTGTAACGGTGGTTCAATACAAATAAAGCACTTGAGATTTGAAATATGTGAGATTAGCCCCGTAGAAGAGGACAGAGAGAAAACGCACACATACACACAGAGCGACAAACGGACAGACAGACAGATGGAGAGAGAGAGAACGAGAGAGCGTAGAAATAATTATCTTCCCTTCATTTCCAAATAAATATGTTTCTATAGCAACCATTTTACTAGGGGCTGCAATGATAGAGGGAGTGAGAAATAAAGAGCGGGAACAAGGAAAATAAATAAGAGAGGAGAGGTGTAGAGGTAGAGAGGGAAAATGTAAAGAGATAGAGAGGTAGACCAATGGGAGGGAGGGCGTGATTATTTCTGAGGATGTTCCACTGGACAGACAAAGGAAAGAAAGGAAAGTAACCGGTAATGAAAGGAAAGGAACCGGTAAAGAAAGGAAAGGAACCTGTAAAGAAAGGAAAGGAACCGGTAAAGAAAGGAAAGGAACCAGGGTACATGGTGACAACGGGACAGGGAAAGAGAGGGGTCTAGGAGTATTGTCAAGGGGAGGATAGAGAGGTAAGATGGAAAAATGGGCACAATGCATCAGACAAAGAAAGGAGTCTCCCCTCTTTCTCTTCCACCTGTTCCTTCTCCACCTCCAGCCAGTCACCTTTGTGTGTTGACTGATATGATGGCAGCCTGGTCCCTCTTTCTCTCTCTCTATCCTTATACCATATAACAGTATTGCCATGGTGATACACTGTAGGTTATACCCAGTCTAGTCTACCATGCCGCCATGTGGTTATTGTCAGTTAGACTCAGGTGGTGTCGGGCAGCGACAGTGGCACTCCTAACTTTGTCATTGTGCCCTTACCCACAAACCTATCCTCATCATCATCCTCATCTTCATCACAGTTTTGTCATCCATCCACCTCCTTGTTTTGCCATTTCTGTATTTCAGATGTTTAAGTATCACCAACTGCTGTCCACACATAGGAAACAGAGATGTATACCATATTGAATGGATAAGATAGCAAAAGTGAAAATGGATGATATGGGCTGAAAGGGAATAGAGAGAGAGAGAAAGAGATAGAGAAAGAGAAAGAGAGAGAAAGAGACAACAGTGCGCTGGACAATTAATTGGATAGGTGTAGGGAGGATGAGGTCATGATTAACGTTTTGCAGAAAATGGGTGTATCAGAAACAAGGGAGGGTTTCGAAACACACACACATTCCTATATGCACACACACACACACACACACACAAACATTCATATATCCACACACACAAACACACCCTCATGCATGCACACACACATACACAAAAACACTTTTTTGGGGCAGTTACTTTTGACGTCAGCTGTTGCTATGGTGACGCAAGTCTGTGATCCAACGACAGAGCAGGATTGGCTAAACTGGAGAGAGGGGGAGATGCAGAAGGACTGAGAGGGAGAGAGGGAGGAATACAGGGATACATAGGCAGATAGAGATCATTAGATTGATAGATAAATCCATACAAATGTAATTTTATCAAACGTTATTGCTTTGAAAGGATTAATAACATGCACTCAATTCATTCAGGCACATCAGACAAAGCCCTGACGTCATGACATCATAATGTAGCCTTTTGTTGCTCGGGAGACAGGAAAACGTTGAATTCAAAATCTATTTTTATGTTAATCACATACGTGTGGTGAGATAGGTAAGGGCAAAACATCCTATCTAGGAATTAAAGACGTATGTAATCTGTCTTGATGGCATTCTTATTAGCAGGGCTGCTGGGATTGGGCCTATGATAGATAGCACCACATTTCACACAGAGCTAAGGCAAATCTGTAACATGTTATGTTGTTGTTAAGATTATGAGATTGTGAGACACAAGAGGTGTTAATTGTAGCTCTCCGTGCTATTTGACTGTGTGGTCAGGCTTTGGTGTGTCAGTGTGGCTATGTTGACAACAGGGCTTGGTTTATCTTAGTGTCTGTGTGGATAGAGTTTGGCGACCATGATGTCTCTATCCGGCCACATCATCACCAGTCAATGTGGTCAATGTTTGGTTTGACCGTGTGTGTGTTGTACTATTTCTATGTGGTCACTGGTCAGGGTTTGGTTTGACCGTGTGTGTGTCTGTGACGACATGGTATAGGATGTTGTCATGTGTCTGTGTGGCAAAGGTTTGGTCGTGTGTATGTGCACGTGCGTGCGTTCGTGCGTGTGTGTTCATGCGTGCGTATGTGTGTGTGTGTTTAATTAGGGCTCTGTGTCTTGGTGCGGTCAGGGTACTTTGTGACCATGTCTTTGTGCGGTCAGGGTACTCGGAGTCTCTCGATGGTATCTGGGGATCACTGACTCAAGGAAATCAGGACACTCTAAATTTGTCACTGCAGCATAACCCACATAATAAAAGAATACATGAGCTCCCTCTCTCTCTCTCTCTCTCTCTCTCTCTCTCTCTCTCTCTCTCTCTCTCTCTCTCTCTCTCTCTCTCTCTCTCTCTCTCTCTCTCTCTCTCTCTCTCTCTCTCTCTCTCTCTCTCTCTCTCTCTCTCTCTCTCTCTCTCTCTCTCTCTCTCTCTTCTCCTCTGCTCTCTCTCTCTCTCTCTTCTCTCTCTCTCTCTCTCTCTCTCTCTGTCTCTCTCTCTCCTCTCTCTCTCTGTCTCTCTGTCTCTCTCTCTCTTTCTCTCTCTCCCTCTCTTCTGTCTTTTCTTTCTTCCCATCTACCTCTCTCTCTGCTCTCTTTGAATAGCTTTTTACTCAGACACTCACATATTGAAGAATGATATGAGCAAGTGGTATGGAAATACACAGAGAAGAGGCCTACAAAAAGAACATATAGATTTGGGTGAGGGTCTGTATTTTTTAGTGTGCCCCTTATGTAGGCCTAGCATTACCTGGGAAGCTGCAGTGTGCTCGCCTTTTCAAGCTATTGAAATAGCCTCGACTCCCCGTATTCCCAGAGTGTAGTCTGCATTCCCACTGTGGATCTTGTTTGTGGTTTCTTAAATGACAGTGAAGGGAAAACCTTGTCCAGTGGTGTTTAAGGTAGCGGGAGTGATGCCTTGCTTGCTCTGGGGCTGTTTGGTCCTTAGTTGATGTTGGAACACGGCATTACGGCCTTATACTCAGTGGTCAGAGGAGGTTAACAGATTAGATAGCATATCTAGCGAGCTACATTGATTTGATCTGACTAGGTAGGAGCCTAATTTAGAAGTTTTTGTGGTCATCGCACAGCTTACATTTAGACTAATGGTGGATCACATTGTCATTGTCACTTTGGGAGCTGCCTTTTCTTTAATCTGGGCTCCCGAGTGGCGCAGCGGTCTAAGGTACTGCATCTCAGTGCTTGAGGCATCACTACAGACCCCCTGGTTTGATTCCAGGCTGGTAGCTTGTGGTTAAGAGAAGAATTTGTTCTTAACTGACTTGCATAGATAAATAAAAGATCTGATGTGCCACAGGGCTCAACTCTGGGACCACTGCTATTTTCTATTTTCTGTGATTTACTTGTAGGCCTATGCTAGATATACAAATGCAGATAGTATGTATGATGTTTTACTTTCTCTTTGGAATAATTTATGTTCTGTTTCTGTCAGAAGGCATTTCTATTATTGGCTGGCACATTCTTTATATATGGCTGTGTTTTTCATGATATCAGGCATATTGTACCTCCTTGAATCACACAAATTCAATCAGGTTGGGGGGTGGGTTACAGTATGCCCACGTGAGAAAGAGAGAGATACGGAGGGAGTTCGAGAGAGAGACTTGGGTTCATGGGGGGATGAGCAGGCATATGCCAGTTGTTAAGAAAGTGAGAGAGATGGGGACCTACAGAGGAACGCTGGAGGGTTCAGAGAGAGAGAGAGTGAGGAGGGAGGGAGGAGAAGTGAGAGAGAGAGGGAACAGGGGAGAGAAAGCGAGAGCGAGAGAGAGCCAAGCTAGAGGGCTGATATTTAATGTGATAAATGGGTTGTGACAGTGTGGCTCTAAACCCCCTCCAATCACTAGAGGAGGAGGACGACCACGGAAATAGAAATCAGTATGGGTAAAGGACATATACAGCATTATGTACACTACCGGTCAAAAGGTTTAGAACACCTACTCATTCAAGGGTTTTTCTTTATTTGGACTATTTTCAACATTGTAGAATAATAGTGAAGACATCAAAACTATGAAATAACACATATGGAATCATGTAGTAACCAAAAAATTGTTAAACAAATCTAAATATATTTGAGATTTGAGATTTTTCAAATAGCCACCCTTTGCCTTGATGACAGCTTTGCACACTCTTGACATTCTCTCAACCAGCTTCATGAGGTAGTCACCTGGAATGCATTTCAATTAACAGGTGTGCCTTCTTAAAAGTTAATTTGTGGAATTTCTTTCCTTCTTAATGCGTTTGAACCAATCAGTTGTGTTGTGACATGGTAGGGTGGGTATACAGAAGATAGCCCTATTTGGTAAAAGACCAAGTCCATATTATGGCAAGAACAGCTCAAATAAGCAAAGAGAAATGACAGTCCATCATTACTTTAAGACATAAAGGTCAGTCAATCCGGAAAATGTCAAGAACTTTGAAAGTTTCTTGAAGTGCAGTCGCAAAAACCATCAAGCGCTATGATAAAACTGGCTCTCATGAGGACCGCCACAGGAATGGAAGACCCAGAGTTACCTCTGCTGCAGAGGATAAATTAATTAGAGTTACCAGCCTCAGAAATTGCAGCCCAAATAAAAGTTACAGACACATCTCAACATCAACTGTTTAGAGGAGACTGTGCGAATCAGGCCTTCATGGTCGAATTGCTGCAAAGAAACCACTACTAAAGGACACCAATAAGAAGAAGAGACTTGCTTGGGCCAAGAAACACGAGCAATGGACATTAGACCGGTGGAAATGTGTCCTTTGGTCTGGAGTCCAAATTTGAGATTTTTGGTTCCAACCGCTGTGTCTTTGTGAGACGCGGTGTGGGTGAACGGATGATCTCCGCATGTTTATTTCCCACCGTAAAACATGGTGGAGGAGGTGTTATGGTGTGGGGGTGTGGGGGTGTGGGGGTGCTTTGCTGGTAACACTGTCTGTGATTTAACCAGCATGGCTACCACAGCATTCTGCAGTGATACGCCATCCCATCTGCTTTGTGCTTCGTGGGACTATCATTTGTTTTTCAACAGGACATCTCCAGGCTGTGTAAGGGCTATTTTACCAAGAAGGAGAGTGATGGAGTGCTGCATCAGATGACCTGGCCTCCACAATCCCCCGACCTCAACCAAATTGAGATGGTTTGGGATGAGTTGGACTGCAGAGTGAAGGAAAAGCAGCCAACAAGTGCTCACCATATGTGGGAACTCCTTTAAGACTGTTGGAAAAGCATTACAGGTGAAGCTGGTTTAGAGAATGCGAAAGCTGTCATCAAGGCAAAGGGTGGCTATTTGAGGAATCTTGAATATAAAATATATTTGGATTTGTTTAACACTTTTTTGGTTACTACATGATTCCATATGTGTTATTTCATAGTTTTGATGTCTTCACTATTATTCTACAATGTAGAAAATAGTACAAATAAAGAAAAACCCTTGAATGAGTAGGTGTTCTAAAGCCTTTGACGGTAGTGTATGTATACAGTACATTCAGAAAGAGGAATAGAGAGAGAGCGAGAGAGAGACAGAGAGACAGAGAGAGAGAGAGAGAGAGAGAGAGAGAGAGAGAGAGAGAGAGAGAGAGAGAGAGAAGAGAGAGATAGAGAGAGAGAGAGAGAGAGAGAGAGATACAGAGAGACAGAGAGAGAGAGAGAGATACAGAGAGACAGAGAGAGAGAGAGAGAGAGAGAGAGAGGGGAAGAAAGAGAAACAACACAAATAAATGAAAGAGAAATGGGACTTTGATTGCCATTCTTTTATTGTTTACTAGGAGACATAGCAACAACATTATAGTGTATATATACTGAACATTCATAGAGAAGAGAGAGAGGCGGACAAGGGAAACAAAACAACACAACCACAATCCAACTTGGATTATCTCATTGTTTAGCGGCCTTCGTCTTGATGAGCAGTTTATTTACTGTGTGTTATGTACTGTGGAACAAAACCTTTTTCGTATTGGACAAGCAGTCACAGCACTTCATCAGATGAATTCAGCATGGTTTTATACTGCAGAAAGAACTGTGGTGGCTCTCAACTGAGCACTGGAACAGCCCTGTAGAGGAGAGACAATGACATGTCTGTAGAGAAGGAGAAAGAGAAAGAGAAAGATAGTAAGAGAGGTTTAAGAAAAGGGAAGCCATGAGGGACTGGGAGACGGGGGTGAGACCCGATGGGTTAAATCCTAAGGGTTTTGATCTCCCTCTCTTCTCCTCTCTTTTCCCTCTATTTTCTTCCTGACTCAGCTCAAGTCTCACAACCTCGTTCCCCCTCTCTCTCTCCCTCCGTTGTTCAATTATTTTTCTCACTTTTCCCTCAATCCATTTCCATCTTTCTTTATCTTAATGCACTCCCTCTACATCTCCAACTGAAATTGTAGATCATAGTAGAAGAATTTAGCTTGTAGGCTCTCTCATATCACCACAAAAACTCAAATGAGTGAAATGCTCCTCTTTGGCCTCCACAGTTTATTTGTTAATTCTCAGTTTGGGTATAATGACGCTGGATGTATGTACTGTAACAACAACACAGCTGTGTATGTAACATTAACACATGATGTTTGTAACCATATTTATGCACTCTTCTCTATCTCTCTCCATCTCTCTCCCCCTCCCCATTTCCCCCTCTGTCCTTCTCCTACCCCAGCGTGGACAGCGCGTTTCTCCCAGGAGCCAGCGGACCAGTCGGTAGTGCGGGGCCAGAGGGTGATTCTGTCCTGTGTTGTGTTTAACTACTCAGGCATTGTGCAGTGGACCAAGGATGGACTGGCCCTGGGCATCGGAGAGGACCTCAGGGGTGAGACTAGTACAACTCTAACACCACCCAACACAAAACAACACCCAAAGCCCAACACCCAACACCCAGTCTAGTTGCCCTCCTTAAAAAGCCTCTCTGTATTTTGCCCTGTTTTTCTTTTCTTTTCTCTGTATTTTCTCTGTGTCTGTCTCTCTGTGCCTGTCTCTCTGTGTCTGTCTCTTTGTGTCTGTCTCTCTGTGTCTGTCTCTCTGTGTCTATCTCTCTGTGTCTGTCTCCCTGTGTCTGTCTCTCTGTGTCTGTCTCTCTGTGTCTGTCTCTCTGTGTCTATCTCTCTGTGCCTGTCTCTCTGTGTCTGTCTCTCTGTGTCTGTCTCTTTGTGCCTGTCTCTCTGTGTCAGTCTCTCTTTGCCTGTCTCTCTGTGTCTGTCTCTCTGTGTCTGTCTATCTGTGTCTGTCTCTCTGTGCCTGTCTCTCTGTGTCTGTCTCTCTGTGCCTGTCTCTCTGTGCCTGTCTCTCTGTGTCTGTCTCTCTGTGTCTATCTCTCTGTGCCTGTCTCTCTGTGTCTGTCTCTTTGTGCCTGTCTCTCTGTGTCTGTCTCTCTGTGTCTATCTCTCTGTGCCTGTCTCTCTGTGTCTGTCTCTCTGTGTCTGTCTCTCTGTGCCTGTTTCTCTGTGTCTGTCTCTCTGTGCCTGTCTCTCTGTGTCTGTCTGTCTGTGTCTGTCTCTCTGTGTCTGTCTCTTTGTGCCTGTCTCTCTGTGCCTGTCTCTCTTTGCCTGTCTCTCTGTGTCTGTCTCTCTGTGTCTGTCTCTCCGTGCCTGTCTCTCTGTGGCTGTCTCTCTGTGCCTGTCTCTCTGTGTCTGTCTCTTTGTGCCTGTCTCTCTGTGTCTGTCTCTCTGTGTCTGTCTCTCTGTGTCTGTCTCTCTGTGCCTGTCTCTCTGTGCCTGTATCTCTGTGTCTGTCTCTCTGTGTCTATCTCTCTGTGCATGTCTCTCTGTGTCTGTCTCTCTGTGCCTGTCTCTCTGTGTCTGTCTCTCTGTGTCTGTCTATCTGTGTCTGTCTCTCTGTGCCTGTCTCTCTGTGCATGTCTCTCTGTGTCTGTCTCTCTGTGCCTGTCTCTCTGTGTCTGTCTCTCTGTGTCTGTCTCTCTGTGCCTGTCTCTCTGTGCCTGTCTCTCTGTGTCTGTCTCTCTGTGTCTATCTCTCTGTGCCTGTCTCTCTGTGTCTGTCTCTCTGTGCCTGTCTCTCTGTGTCTGTCTCTTTGTGCCTGTCTCTCTGCGTCTGTCTCTCTGTGTCTGTCTCTGTCTGTCTCTCTGTACCTGTCTCTCTGTGTCTGTTTCTCTGTGTCTGTCTCTCTGTGCCTGTTTCTCTGTGTCTGTCTCTCTGTGCCTGACTCTCTGTGTCTGTATCTCTGTGTCATTCTCTCTGTGCATGTCTCTCTGTGTCTGTCTCTCTGTGCCTGTCTCTCTGTGTCTGTCTCTCTGTGTCTGTCTATCTGTGTCTGTCTCTCTGTGCCTGTCTCTCTGTGCATGTCTCTCTGTGCCTGTCTCTCTGTGCCTGTCTCTCTGTGCCTGTCTCTCTGTGCCTGTCTCTCTGTGTCTGTCTCTCTGTGTCTATCTCTCTGTGCCTGTCTCTCTGTGTCTGTCTCTCTGTGCCTGTCTCTCTGTGTCTGTCTCTTTGTGCCTGTCTCTCTGCGTCTGTCTCTCTGCGTCTGTCTCTGTCTGTCTCTCTGTGCCTGTCTCTCTGTGTCTGTCTCTCTGTGTCTGTCTCTCTGTGCCTGACTCTCTGTGCCTGTTTCTCTGTGTCTGTCTCTCTGTGCTTGTCTCTCTGTGCCTGTCTCTCTGTGTCTGTCTCTCTGTGTCTATCTCTCTGTGCATGTCTCTCTGTGTCTGTTTCTCTGTGCCTGTCTCTCTGTGTCTGTCTCTCTGTGTCTGTCTATCTGTGTCTGTCTCTCTGTGCCTGTCTCTCTGTGCATGTCTCTCTGTGTCTGTCTCTCTGTGCCTGTCTCTCTGTGTCTGTCTCTCTGTGTCTGTCTCTCTGTGCCTGTCTCTCTGTGCCTGTCTCTCTGTGTCTGTCTCTCTGTGTCTGTCTCTCTGTGTCTATCTCTCTGTGCCTGTCTCTCTGTGTCTGTCTCTCTGTGCCTGTCTCTCTGTGTCTGTCTCTTTGTGCCTGTCTCTCTGCGTCTGTCTCTCTGTGTCTGTCTCTGTCTGTCTCTCTGTACCTGTCTCTCTGTGTCTGTTTCTCTGTGTCTGTCTCTCTGTGCCTGTTTCTCTGTGTCTGTCTCTCTGTGCCTGTCTCTCTGTGTCTGTCTCTTTGTGCCTGTCTCTCTGTGCCTGTCTCTCTTTGCCTGTCTCTCTGTGTCTGTCTCTCTGTGTCTGTCTCTCTGTGCCTGTCTCTCTGTGTCTGTCTCTCTGTGTCTCTCTCTGTGTCTCTCTCTGTGCATGTCTCTCTGTGTCTGTCTCTATGTGCCTGTCTCTCTGTGTCTGTCTCTCTGTGTCTGTCTATCTGTGTCTGTCTCTCTGTGCCTGTCTCTCTGTGCATGTCTCTCTGTGCCTGTCTCTCTGTGTCTGTCTCTCTGTGCCTGTCTCTCTGTGCCTGTCTCTCTGTGCCTGTTTCTCTGTGTCTGTCTCTCTGTGCCTGTCTCTCTGGGTCTGTCTGTCTGTGTATGTCTCTCTGTGTCTGTCTCTTTGTGCCTGTCTCTCTGTGCCTGTCTCTCTTTGCCTGTCTCTCTGTGTCTGTCTCTCTGTGTCTGTCTCTCTGTGCCTGTCTCTCTGTGTCTGTCTCTCTGTGCCTGTCTCTCTGTGTCTGTCTCTTTGTGCCTTACTCTCTGTGTCTGTCTCTCTTTGCCTGTCTCTCTGTGTCTGTCTCTCTGTGTCTGTCTCTCTGTGCCTGTCTCTCTGTGCCTGTATCTCTGTGTCTGTCTCTCTGTGTCTATCTCTCTGTGCATGTCTCTCTGTGTCTGTCTCTCTGTGCCTGTCTCTCTGTGTCTGTCTCTCTGTGTCTGTCTATCTGTGTCTGTCTCTCTGTGCCTGTCTCTCTGTGCCTGTCTCTCTGTGCCTGTCTCTCTGTGTCTGTCTCTCTGTGTCTATCTCTCTGTGCCTGTCTCTCTGTGTCTGTCTCTCTGTGCCTGTCTCTCTGTCTCTTTGTGCCTGTCTCTCTGCGTCTGTCTCTCTGCGTCTGTCTCTGTCTGTCTCTCTGTGCCTGTCTCTCTGTGTCTGTCTCTCTGTGTCTGTCTCTCTGTGCCTGACTCTCTGTGCCTGTTTCTCTGTGTCTGTCTCTCTGTGCCTGTCTCTCTGTGCCTGTCTCTCTGTGTCTGTCTCTCTGTGTCTATCTCTCTGTGCATGTCTCTCTGTGTCTGTCTCTCTGTGCCTTGTCTCTCTGTGTCTGTCTCTCTGTGTCTGTCTATCTGTGTCTGTCTCTCTGTGCCTGTCTCTCTGTGCATGTCTCTCTGTGTCTGTCTCTCTGTGCCTGTCTCTCTGTGTCTGTCTCTCTGTGTCTGTCTCTCTGTGCCTGTCTCTCTGTGCCTGTCTCTCTGTGTCTGTCTCTCTGTGTCTATCTCTCTGTGCCTGTCTCTCTGTGTCTGTCTCTCTGTGCCTGTCTCTCTGTGTCTGTCTCTTTGTGCCTGTCTCTCTGTGTCTGTCTCTCTGTGTCTGTCTCTGTCTGTCTCTCTGTACCTGTCTCTCTGTGTCTGTCTCTCTGTGTCTGTCTCTCTGTGCCTGTCTCTCTGTGTCTGTCTCTCTGTGTCTCTCTCTGTGTCTCTCTCTGTGCATGTCTCTCTGTGTCTGTCTCTCTGTGCCTGTCTCTCTGTGTCTGTCTCTCTGTGTCTGTCTATCTGTGTCTGTCTCTCTGTGCCTGTCTCTCTGTGCATGTCTCTCTGTGCCTGTCTCTCTGTGTCTGTCTCTCTGTGCCTGTCTCTCTGTGCCTGTCTCTCTGTGCCTGTCTCTCTGTGTCTGTCTCTCTGTGTCTATCTCTCTGTGCCTGTCTCTCTGTGTCTGTCTCTCTGTGCCTGTCTCTCTGTGTCTGTCTCTTTGTGCCTGTCTCTCTGCGTCTGTCTCTCTGTGTCTGTCTCTGTCTGTCTCTCTGTGCCTGTCTCTCTGTGTCTGTCTCTCTGTGTCTGTCTCTCTGTGTCTGTCTCTCTGGGCCTGTTTCTCTGTGTCTGTCTCTCTGTGCCTGTCTCTCTGTGTCTGTCTCTTTGTGCCTGTCTCTCTGTGCCTGTCTCTCTTTGCCTGTCTCTCTGTGTCTGTCTCTCTGTGTCTGTCTCTCTGTGCCTGTCTCTCTGTGTCTGTCTCTCTGTCTCTCTCTCTGTGTCTCTCTCTGTGCCTGTCTCTCTGTGTCTGTCTCTGTGCCTGTCTCTCTGTCTGTCTCTCTTTGCCTGTCTCTCTGTGTCTGTCTCTCTGTGTCTGTCTCTCTGTACCTGTCTCTCTGTGTCTGTCTCTCTGTGTCTCTCTCTGTGTCTCTCTGTGCCTGTCTCTCTGTGTCTGTCTCTCTGTGTCTGTCTCTCTGTGCCTGTCTCTCTGTGTCTGTCTCTCTGTGTCTGTCTCTCTGTACCTGTCTCTCTGTGTCTGTCTCTTTCTGTCTCTCTCTCTGTCTTTCAATCTCAGGCTCTCAATACAATTCAAAGGGCTTTATTGGCATAGGAAACATTTACGTTTACGTTGCCAAAGCAAGTGAAATAGATAATAAACAAAAGTGAAATAAACAATCAGAAATTAACAGTAAACATTACACTAAAGTTTCAAAGGACATTTCAAAAGTCATATTATGGCTATGTACAGTGTTGTAACGATGTTCAAATAGTTAAAGTACAAAAGGGAAAATAAATCAATATAAATATGGGTTGTATTTACAATGTTTCTTGTGGCAACATGTCACAAATCTTGCTGCTGTAATGGCACACTGTGGTATTTCACCTAATAATTTAGATATGGGAGTTTATCAAAATTGGATTTGTTTTCAAATTCTTTGTGGGTCTGTGTAATCTGAGGGAAATATGTGTCTCTAATATGGTCATACATTTGGCAGGAGGTTATGATGTGCAGCTCAGTTTCAACCTCATTTTGTGGGCAGTGTGCACATAGCCTGTCTTCTCCTGAGAGCCAGGTCTGCCTACGGTGGCCTCTCTCGATAGCAAGGCTATGCTCACTGAGACTTTACATAGTCAAAGATTTCCTTAAGTTTGGGTCAGTCACAGTGGTCAGGTATTCTGCCACTGTGTACTCTCTGTTTAGGGCCAAATAGCATTCCAGTTTGCTCGGTTTTTTGGTTAATTCTTTCCAATGTGTCAAGTAATTCTCTTTTTGTTTTCTCATGATTCGGTTGGGTCTAATCGTGTTGCTGTCCTGGGGCTCTGTGGGGTCTGTTTGTGTTTTTGAACAGAGCCCTAGGACCAGCTTGCTTAGGGGACTCTTATCTAGCTTAATCTTTCTGTAGGTGATGGCTTTGTTATGGAAGGTTTGGGAATCTCTTCCTTTTAGGTGGTTGTAGAATGTAATGGCTCTTTTCTGGATTTTGATAATTAGCGGGTATCGTCATAATTCTGCTCTGCATACATTCTTTGATATTTTACGTTGTACACAGAGGATGTTTTTGCAGAATTCTGCATGCAGAGTCTCAATTTGGTGTTTGTCCCATTTTGTGAATTCTTGGTTGGTGTGTGGACCCCAGACCTCACAACCATAAAGGGCAACTGATTCAAGTATTTTTTGCCAGATCCTAATTGGGATGTCGATCATTTTATGTTCCTTTTGATGGCAAAGAAGGCTCTTCTTGCCTTGTCTCTCAGATCGTTCACAGCTTTGTGGAAGTTACCTGTAGTGCTGATGTTTAGGCTGACGTATGTATAGTTTTTTGTGTGCTCTAGGGCAACGGTGTCTAGAAGGAATTTGTATTTGTGGTCCTGGCTTTTTCTCTCTCTCTCTCTATCTAACTATCCATCTCTCTATACCTACATTACCGGTCAAAAGTTTTGGAACACCTACTCATTCAAGGGTTTTTCTTTATTTTTACTATTTTCTGATGAAAGCTTTGCACACTCTTGGCATTCTCTCAACCAGCTTCATGGGGTAGTCACCTGGAATGCATTTCAATTAACAGGTGTGCCTTCTTAAAAGTTAATTTGTGGAATTTCTTTCCTTCTTAATGCGTTTGAGCCAATCAGTTGTGTTGTGACAAGTTAGGGGGGTATGCAGAAGATAGCCCTATTTGGTAAAAGACCAAGTCCATATAATGGCAAGAACAGCTCAAATATGCAAAGGGAAACAACAGTCCATCATTACTTTAAGACATGAAGGTCAGTCAATCCGGAAAATTTCAAGAACTTTGAACGTTTCTTCAAGTGCAGTCGCAAAAACCATCAAGCGCTATGAAGAAACTGGCTCTCATGAGGACCGCCACAGGAATGGAAGACCCAGAGTTACCACTGCTGCAGAGGATAAGTTCATTAGAGTTACCAGCCTCAGAAATTGCAGCCCAAATGCTTCACAGAGTTCAAGTAACAGACACATTTCAACATCAATTGTTCAGAGGAGACTCTGTGAATCAGGCCTTCATGGTCGAATTGCTGCAGAGAAACCACTACTAAAGGACACCAATAATAAGAAGAGACTTGCTTGGGCCAAGAAACACGAGCAATGGACATTAGACAGGTGGACATTTGTCCTTTGGTCTGGAGTCCAAATTTGAGATTTTTGGTTCTGACCGCTGTGTCTTTGTGAGACGCGGTGTGGGTGAACGGATGACCTCCGCATGTGTATTTCCCACCGTAAAGCATGGAGGAGGAGGGGTTATGGTGTGGGGGTGCTTTGCTGGTGACACTGTCTGTGATTTATTTAGAATTCAAGGCACACTTAACCAGCATGGCTACCACAGCATTCTGCAGCGATACGCCGTCCCATCTGGTTTGGGCTTAATAGGACTATCATTTGTTTTTCAACAGGACAATGACCCAACACACCTCCAGGCTGTGTAAGGGCTATTTTACCAAGAAGGAGAGTGATGGAGTGCTGCATCAGATGACCTGGCCTCCACAATCCCCCGACCTCAACCAAATTGAGATGGTTTGGGATGAGTTAGACCGCAGAGTGAAGGAAAAGCAGCCAACAAGTGCTCAGCATATGTGGGAACTCCTTCAAGACTGTTGGAAAAGCATTCCTCATGAAGCTGGTTGAGAGAATGCCAAGAGTGTGCAAAGCTGTCATCAAGGCAAAGGGTGGCTATTTGAGGAATCTCAAATATAACATATATTTGATATGTTAAATACTTTTTTGGTTACTACATGATTCCATATGTGTTATTTCATAGTTTTGATGTCTTCGCTATTATTCTACAATGTAGAAAATAGTAAAAAGAAAGAAAAACTCTTGAATGAGTAGGTGTTCTAAAACTTTGGACTGGTAGTGTATATCTCTGTAGTATACACAATAACTACTCATGGTGTGATTTTGGTAATGTACAGGAACTCAAGTCCTTTTGTTCACCCGACCTAGAATAACTCACAATCAAATGTCGACGCATTACCTCTGTAGAGAATTTTCTTCGTTTAGCGTCACAGCCATGTATATTCCACCTCAAGCCGATACCACGATGGCTCTCAATGAACTACAATGGACCTTGTGCAAACTGGAAACTGCCTATCCTGAGGCAGCATTTATTATAGCTGGGGACTTTAATAAAGCAAATCTAAGGAAAATGCTACCGAAGTTCTATCAACACATAGCCTGCAGGACTCACGCTTCAAAAACTCTCAACCATTGTTACTCTCCCTTCCGGGATGGCTACAAGGCCCTCCCCCGCCCTCCCTTCGGCAAATCAGATCACGACTCCATTATGCTCCTCCCTTCCTATAGGCAGAAACTCAAACAAGAAGTACCCGTGCTAAGGTCTATTCAATGCTGGTCTGACCAATCGGAATCCATGCTTCAAGACTGTTTTGATCACGCGGACTGGGATATGTTCCGGGTTGCCTCTGAGAATTGACATATGCACTGACACGGTGGCTGAGTTCATCAGGAAGTGTATAGGGGATGTTGTTCCCACTGTGATGATTAAAACCTATCCAAACCAAAAACTGTGGATAGATGGCAGCATTCGCGCAAAACTGAAAGCGCAAATCACCACATTTAACCACCCCAAGGTGACTGGGAATATGATTGAATACAAACAGTCCAGTTATGCCCTCTGTAAGGCAATCAAACAGGCAAAACATCAGTACAGAGACAAAGTGTAGTCGCAATTCAACGGCTCAGTCACAAGACTTTTGTGGCAGGGCCTCCAGACAATCACGGATTATAAAGGGAAAACCAGCCACGTCGCGGACACCGACGTCTTGCTCCGGGACAAGATGAACACCTTCCTCGCCCGCTTTGAGGATATCACAGTGCCATCGACACAGGGCACTCCCGAGGACTGTGAGATCTCGTTCTCCGATGTGAGTAAGACATTTAAGCATGTTAACCCTCGCAACGCTGCCGGTCCAGACGGCATCCCTAGCCACGTAGTCAGAGCAGAGCATGCGCAGACCAGCTGGCTGGAGTGTCTACTGACATATTCAATATCTCCCTATCCCAGTCTGTTGTCCCCACTTGCTTCAAGATGTCCACCATTGTTCCTGTACCCAAGAAAGCGAAGGTAACTGAAGTAAATGACTATTGCCCCATCCCATCTGGACAAGAGGAATACCTATGTAAGAATGCTGTTCATTGACCACAGCTCAGCCTTCAACACTATAGTACCCTCCAAGCTCATCATTAAGCTCGGGGCCCTGGGTCTGAACCCCGTCCTGTGCAACTGGGTCCTGGACTTCCTGTTGGGCTGCCCCCAGGTGGTGAAGGTAGGCAACAACACCTCCACTACGCTGATCCTCAACACTGGGGCCCCACAAGGGTGCGTGCTCAGCCCCCCTCCTGTACTCCCTGTTTACCTATGACTATGTGGCCATGCACACCTCCAACTCAATCATCAAGTTTGCAGACAACACAAAAGTGGTAGGCCTGATTACCAACAATGACGAGACAGCCTACAGGGAGGAGGTGAGGGCCCTGGCAGAGTGGTGCCAGGAAAATAACCTCTCCCTCAACGTCAACAAAATGAAAGGGGCTGATCGTTGGACTTCAGGAGACAGCAGAGGAAGCACGCCCCCATCCACATCAACAGGGCTGCAGTGGAGAAGGTGAAAAGCTTCAAGTTCCTCTGCGTACACATCACTGACAATCTGAAATGGTCCATCCACACAGACAGTGTGGTGAAGAAGGCGCAACAGCGCATCTTCAACCTCAGGAGGCTGAAAAAATTCAGCTTGGCCCCTAAGACCCTTACAAACTTTTACAGAAGCACCATTGAGAGCATCCTGTCGGGCTGTATCACCACCTGGTACAGCAACTGCACCACCCGCAAATGCAAGGCTCTCCCAATGCATCACCGGGACCACACTGCCTGCCCTTCAGGACATCTACAACACCCGGTGTCACAGGAAGGCCAAGAAGATCTTCAAGGACCTCAGCCACCCGAGCCACGGCCTGTTCACCCCGCTATCATCCAGAAGGCGAGGTCAGTACAGGTGCATCAAAGCTGGGACCGAGATATTGAAAAACAGCTTCTATCTCAAGGCCATCGGACTGTTAAATAGCCATCACTAGCCGGCCTCCACCCAGTACCCTGCCCTGAACTTAGTCATTGTCACTAGCCGGCTACCACCCGGTTACTCATCCCTGCATCTTAGAGGCTGCTGCCCTATGTACATAGACATGGAACGCTGGTCACTTTAATAATGGAACACTGGTCACTTTAATAATGTTTACATACTGTATTACCCATTTCATGTGTATATACTGTATTCTAGTCAATGCCTGCCTATTCAACCATTGCTTTACAATACTATTCTATCCACACGTTCTACATATATACTATATATTCTATATATTCTATCCACATACAGTCCATAATGTCTATACATCCCATCACATATACAGTACCAGTCAAAAGTTTGGACACACCTACTCATTCCTGGGTTTTCTTTATTTTTACTATTTTCTACATTGTAGAATAATAGTGAAGACATCCAAACTATGAAATAACACATATGGAATCATGTAGTAACCAAAAAAGTGTTAAACAAATCAAAATATATTTTATATTTGAGATTCTTCAAAGTAGCCACCCTTTGCCTTGATGACAGCTTTGCACACTCTTGGCATTCTCTCAACCAGCTTCATGAAGAATGCTTTTCCAACAGTCTTGAAGGAGTTCCCACATATGCTGAGCACTTGTTGGCTGCTTTTCCTTCACTCTGCGGTCCAACTCATCCCAAACCATCTCAATTGGGTTGAGGTCGGGTGATTGTGGAGGCCAGGTCATCTGATGCAGCACTCCATCACTCTGCTTGGTCAAATACACCTTACACAGCCTGGAGGTGTGTTTTGGGTCATTGTCCTGTTGAAAAACAAATGATAGTCCCACTAAGCACAAACCAGATGGGATGGCGTATCACTGTAGAATGCTGTGGTAGCCATGCTGGTTAAGTGTGCCTTGAATTCTAAATAAATCACAGACAGTGTCACCAGCAAAGCACCTACACACCATCACACCTCCTCCTTCATGCTTCACGGTGGGAACCACACTACTCTGCATCTCACAAAGACAAGGCGGTTGGAACCAAAAATCTCAAATTTGGACTCATCAGACCAAAAAACAGATTTACACCGGTCTAATGTCCGTTGCTCGTGTTTCTTGGCCCAAGCAAGTCTCTTCTTCTTATTGGTGTCCTTTAGTAGTGGTTTCTTTGCAGCAATTCGACCATGAAGGCCTGATTCACGCAGTCTCCTCTGAACAGTTGATGTTGTGATGTGTCTGTTACTTGAACTCTGTGAAGCATTTATTTGAGTTGCAATCTGAGGTGCAGTTAACTCTAATGAACTTATCCTCTGCAGCAAAGGTAACTCTGGGTCTTCCTTTCCTGTGGCGGTCCTCATGAGAGCCAGTTTCATCATAGCGCTTGATGGTTTTTGCAACTGCACTTGAAGAAACTTTCAAAGTTCTTGAAATTTTCCGGATTGACTGACCTTCATGTCTTAAAGTAATGATGGACTGTCATTTCTCTTTGCTTATTTTAGCTGTTCTTGCCATAATATGGACTTGGTCTTATACCAAATAGGGCTATCTTCTGTATACCCCCCTACCTTGTCACAACACAACTGATTGGCTCAAACGCATTAAGAAGGAAATAAATTTCACAAATGAACTATTAAGAAGGCACACCTGTTAATTGAAATGCATTCCAGGTGACTACCTCATGAAGCTGGTTGAGAGAATGCCAAGAGTGTGCAAAGCTGTCATCAAGGCAAAGGGTGGCTACTTTGAAGAATCTCAAATATAAAATATATTTTGATTTGTTTAACACTTTTTTGGTTACTACATGATTCCATATGTGTTATTTCATAGTTTTGATGTCTTCACTATTATTCTACAATGTAGATAGTAAAAATAAAGAAAAACCCTGGTATGAGTAGGTGTGTCCAAACTTTTGACTGATACTGTATATAATGAACAAAAATATAAACGAAACATGTAAAGTGTTGGTCCCATGTTTCATGAGCTGAAATAAAAGATCCCAGAAATGTTCCATAGGCACAAAAAGCTTATTTCTCTCAAATTTGGTGTACAAATTTGTTTACATCCCTGTTAGTGAACATTTCTCCTTTGCCAAGACAGGTGTGGCATATCAAGAAGCTGATTAAACAGCATGATCATTACACAGGTGCACCTTGTGCTGGGGACAATTAAAGGCCACTCTAAAATGTGCAGTTTTGTCACACAACACAATGCCACAGATGTCTCAAGTTTTAAGGGAGCATGGAATTGGCATGCTGACTGCAGGAATGTCCACTAGAGCTTTTGCCAGAGAATGTCATGTTAATTTCTCTACCATAAGCTGCCTCCAACGTCGTTTTAGAGAATTCGGCAGTACATCCAACTAGCCTCACAACCGCAGACCACGTGTAACCACACCAGCCCAGGACCTCCACATCCGGCTTCTTCACCTACAGGATCGTCTGAGACCAGCCACCCGGACAGCTGATGAAACTGAGGAGAATTTCTGTCTGTAATAAAGCCCTTTTGTGGGGAAAAATTCTGATTGGCTGGGCCTGGCTCCCAAGTGGGTGGGCCTATGCCCTCCATAGATTAGGGCCTAATTAATCTATTTTAATTGACAGATTTTCTTATATGAACTGTAACTCAGTAAACATTTTGAAATTGTTGCATGTTGCGTTTATATTTTTGTTACGTATATATAAACGTCCCTTTTTCTGGACCCTGTCTTTCAAAGATAATTCGTAAAGATCCAAATAACTTCACAGATCTTCATTGTAAAGGGTTTAAACACTGTTTCCCATGCTTGTTCAATGAACCATAAACAATTATTGAACATGCACCTGTGTAACGGTCGTTAAGACACTAACAGCTTACAGACGGTAGGCAATTAAGGTCACAGTTATGAAAACTTAGGACACTAAAGAGGCCTTTCTACTGACTCTGAAAAACACCAAAAGAAAGATGCCCAGGGTCCCTGCTCATCTGCGTGAACGTGCCTTAGGCATGCTGCAAGGAGGCATGAGGACTGCAGATGTGGCCAGGGCAATACATTGCAATGTCTGTACAGTGAGATGCCTAAGACAGCGCTACAGGGAGACAGGACGGACAGCTGATCGTCCTCGCAGTGGCAGACCACGTGTAACAACACCTGCACAGGATCTGTACATCCGAACATCACACCTGCGGGACAGGTACAAGATGGAAACAACAACTGTCCGAGTTACACCAGGAACGCACAATCCCTCCATCAGTGCTCAGACTGTCCGCAATAGGCTGAGAGAGGCTGGACTGAGGGCTTGTAGGCCTGTTGTAATGGCGGGTCGTCACCAGACATCACTGGCAACAACGTCGCCTATGGGCACAAACCCACCGTCGCTGGACCAGACAGGAATGGAAAAAAGTGCTGTTCACTGACGAGTCGCGGTTTTGTCTCACCAGGGATGATGGTCGGATTCGCGTTTATCGTCGAAGGAATGAGCGTTACACCGAGGCCTGTACTCTGGAGCGGGATCGATTTGGAGGTGGAGGGTCCATCATGGTCTGGGGCAGTGTGTCACAGCATCATCGGACTGAGCTTGTTGTCATTGCAGGCAATCTCAACGCTGTGCGTTACAGGGAAGACATCCTCCTCCCTCATGTGGTACCCTTCCTGCAGGCTCATCCTGACATGACCCTCCAGCGTGACAATGCAACCAGCCATACTGCTCGTTCTGTGCGTGGTTTCCTGCAAGACAGGAATGTCAGTGTTCTGCCATGGCCAGCGAAGAGCCCGGATCTCAATCCCATTGAGCACGTCTGGGACCTGTTGGATCGGAGGGTGAGTGCTAGGGCCATTCCCCCCAGAAATGTCCGGGAACTTGCAGGTGCCTTGGTGGAAGAGTGGGGTAACATCTCACAGCAAGAACTGGCAAATCTGGTGCAGTCCATGAGGAGGAGATGCACTGCAGTACTTAATGCAGCTGGTGGCCACAACAGATACTGACTGTTACTTTTGATTTTGACCCCCCTCCCTTTGTTCAGGGACACATTATTCAATTTCTGTTAGTCACATGTCTGTGGAACTTGTTCAGTTTATGTCTCAGTTGTTGAATCTTGTTATGTTCATACTATTTTCGATTTGTGTGCATTGTTGTGAATGTTAGATACTACTGCACTGTTGGAGAAAGGAACACAAGCATTTCGCTACACCCACAATAACTTCTGCTAAATATGTGTATGTGACCAATAACATTTTATTTTATTTCATATTCTCTCTCTCCTACTTAAATAAAGGCTTGTTATTCTATCTTTCATGCCACACTTTCGCCCTCTTTCCGCTCTCTCTTTCTTTGCAGCCTTCTCTCCCTGTTTCTCCCTCTCTCTCCTTCTCTATTTGCCTCTGTTCATGCTCAACCCCTCTATCATTATTCACTCCCCCTCCCTCTCTCCCCCCTCTGCCACTCTCTTCCTCTCCTTCACACTCTTTGCCTCTGCTCTCTCTCAAACCCTGTCTCATTCTTTCTCTCACTCCCTTCCTCTGCTGCTTTCTCCCCTCGTCCTGTTCATCTGTCCCCTCACCATTCCCCTCTCTCTCTCTCTCTCGCTCGCTCTCTCTCTCCCCCTCTCTCTCTCCGTCTCTTTTAATCACATTGTTACTGTAATGGTTCAGTGCTTCAAGCCAAAGCTTTTAAATAGAAACATGTGAATGAACACTGGTTCCCTTATACACACGCTCCCTCTCCCTGCCTCTCTCCCTCGCTCTCTCGCTCTCTCCCTGCCTCTCTTCCTCGCTCCCTCTCTCCCGTGCTCTTTCTCTCCTCCCTCTCTCCCTCTCTCTCTCTTTCCCTCCCTCACTCTCTCTCCCTCTCCCTGCCCATCTCCCTAGCTCCTTCTCCATTTTAGTCATTTAGCAGACGCTCTTACCCTCGCTCCTTCTCCCTCTCCCTTTATCTCTCCCTCGCTCTCTATCCCTTTCATACGCTTTCGCTCGTTTGACATTTCACATGCAAATACACGCGTAGACAACACACAGACACACATGCTATGCCACGTACAAGGACACACAAGGTTAGGGAGGGCAAGCTAATTTGAAGCATACAGTACATGCTACAGTGACAGAGAGATTCAGATGGAATTTATGTATAGGAGAGAGGACATGAAATCTGCACCAGCATTTCTGTCCGTTTGGAGTCCTCTAAAACGTCGTTGTCATAATGCATGCATTTCTTCTCTGGCTGGAGAAAGAGAGCATGGTTGCCACCTACTGGGGAGAATGTATAGCACCACTGGATCTGTGAAAGAGAGCATGGGTTACCACCTACTGGGGATAATGTATAGCACCACTGGATCTGTGAAAGAGAGCGAGAGAGCGACAGGCAGAGAGAGCGTGCGCACACATGCGCATGTATGTGAATATGTGCATGGTTGTGTGCATTTGCATAAGGAATTATGCACAGATGTTTTTTGTTTGCCATCGTTACATTCAATACATTCCAAATGAGCTTTTCCTTCTCATTTATCATTCAACCAGCCTCCACTGGTTGTCCCTATATGTCTGACTCTCTCCCTTCCCTCCAGCCTGGCCGAGGTACCGTGTGATGCGGGTGCAGGAACTGGGCCAGTATAACCTGGAGATCATCTCAGCTGAGCTGTCTGATGACTCCCTGTACGAGTGTCAGGCCCCAGACGCTGCACTACGTTCTAGAAGAGCCAAACTCACTGTCCTCAGTAAGATACAGCAACTGTGTGTGTGTACATACGTGTGTGTGTGTGTGTGTGTGTCTGTGTCTGTGTGTGTGTGTGTGTGTGTGTGTGTGTGCGTAACCCCCCTCTCCTGTGTCCAGTCCCCCCAGATGACCCAGTGATCGACGGGGCCCCTGAGGTGCTGTTGAATGCAGGTGACCACTATAACCTGAGCTGTGTGTCCCGCGGGGCCAAGCCCCCTGCCATGATAGAGTGGCAAAAAGACGGCCTCCCCGTAGACGGAGCAGTCAGCACCACCGTGAGTCAATTAAACATGCATCTACACATACAGTACCAGTCAAAATTTTGGACACACCTACTCATTCAAGGGTTTTTCTATATTTTTACTATTTTCTACATTGTAGAATAATAGTGAAGACATCAAAACTATGAAATAACACATATGGAATCATATAGTAACCAAAAAAGTGTTTTAAAAAATCTAAATATATTTTATATTTAAGATTCTTCAAAGTAGCCACCCTTTGTCTTGATGACAGCTTTGCACAGTCTTGGACTCAATCATGTTTCACCTATACTCTTTCTCATCCTTATATTGGCTGCCTTGTCTTCCTTCTTCTTCTCCCTTCTCTCTCCATCAGGAGGTGCTCCCAGACAGGAAGAGGGTGACGACCCACAGCTTCCTGCCCATCCACCCAGTGGACACAGACACAGGGAGGAACTACAGCTGTGTGGCCAGCAACCTGGCTATCCCCACTGGGAAACACACCACCGTCACCCTCAACGTACACCGTAAGTCACCCTCAACGTACACCGTAACGACTTGTTCATAACATCCCCTTAGCTTTACATATATTGACTGTTTACTGTATGACTGAATATCTGATGTTATTTAAGGACAACAGTTTCTAGTGACAACCAGTAGATACACTTAGATCCCTGCCCAGGAACCTTGAGGTGGTTCTCTCTTTTTCCACCATCTCTCTCTGCCCCCCACTCCTCCCTCCTTCTCTCTATCATTTGCTTATTTGCTGATGTATCTGAGTGACTTAGTGATTCTCTGCCCTCTCCCCCAGACCCCCCCATGGTGACCCTGTCCATCGAGCCTCGCTCCGTCCTAGAGGGGGACAGAGTCACCTTCACCTGCGCCGCCTCTGCCAACCCTCCTATCATGGGATACATGTACTGTATACCTCTGTCTACCTCTATACATCTGTTGATCTGTCTGTCTATCTATATGTCCACCTATATCTCTAGCTGTGCATTAGCCTAGCTGGATAGAATCTATCTATTTGGGTATGTTTCATGTGTTATTTGTTGTGAGCAAGTGTTTGGCCAATGCGGGAATCAAACCCACAACTCTGGCAGTACATGTCTATTCATACAATATGTATGTTCTTTCTTAGGTGGGCTAAGGGTGGAGTGATCCTGCAGGGAGCCAGAGAGAGTGTGTTCACCACCAAAGCTGATCACTCCTTCTTCACAGAGCCAGTGTCCTGCTCAGTGTTCAATGCTGTGGGTAAAACCAACGTCAGCATCCTGGTCGATGTACACTGTGAGTCTGACTGAACCTCCATGGCTGGCAAATACTCTGTCAGGGGTGAAAGTAAGGTGGTACGTTCCGGTACAGTTCGGTACAGCGTCCCGGCAAAATAAATAGTGGGGGTACGCCGTACCGGTAAAACATGAGCCTATCACAATAATTAAAACAACATTTCAAGAAAACTGTAGGTTATTACACCATTATTTATCATTAGGCTACCGCATGTCAGAGGCATGAAAAATGAGTGAATGGACTTGAAAACGGTTGGTATAGCCTACGCTCCAAAATACGATGTGGTTAGACGAGAACACTGACGTTTTGCCAAGGCAGAGATGAATGGCCGACATCGAGACGCGCGCGGACAGCAGTGGATGCATAAATTATGGCCTAATGACAATCACCAAAATGTCATTACACTTTGTGGTTTTTTACATAAAATATGTATTTTTCCATTCACCACTGTTTGGAGACTGGAAATATGCTGCGAGTGGATGAACGTGCTAGGGTAGCCTACTAAAGGAGCCCTTTGAAGTGATTGTTTGACAATCAGATGAAAACATCATGACTGGTTGTGCCACAGTAAAAGGTAATACATTTTAAAAGTTAAATGACAAATCTTTACGACTAGGCCTTACAGAGATCCTATTGAATTAATATGGATTCTGCTGTATATGTAATTCTATGATTAAGCGTGTGCACACACAGGAGGTTCCAAACCGGGAAGAAATTAAATCTACTTTCACCCCTGACTGTTAGTCTCTTCTCGATCTCAATCTCCCCTCATACTGTATCCCCATCTCCTAAACCTAGTCATCTATACTCTCTCTCTCTCTCTCTCTCTCTCTCTCTCTCTGTCTCTCTCTCTCTGTCTCTCTCTCTCTGTCTCTCTCTCTCTCTCTCTCTCTCTCTCTCTCTCTCTCTCTCTCTCTCTCTCTCTCTCTCTCTCTCTCTCTCTCTCTCTCTAGTTGGTCCTATCCTGGTAGTGGAGCCTAGGCCAGTGACTGTGGACATAGACTCTGATGTCACTCTGAACTGCAAATGGGCTGGCAACCCTCCTCTCACCCTCACCTGGACCAAGAAGGGCTCCAACATGGTGAGAACCAGCTCTCTCTCTAACTCCTCTACTCTCCTTTATTTTGCTGTCTGTATCTTTATAGTCTCCCTCTCTCTTCTATTCCTTTGTCTCTATTCTTTTTTGCTCCCGTGCTCTGTCCATCTCTCTCTTTCTCTTGGCATTTTCCTGATGCCCCCCCCCCCCTCCGCTTCTCTCCTCCATCTGTCTCTCTCTCTGACTTCTTCACCTCTGTCCGTCGCTATTTTATTCTCTTTTTCATTCCTTCAGTGTCCATTTCTCGCTCTCATCCTAATCTCTTTCTATCTTTTTATAGTCCCCCTCTCTCTTCTATCCCTTCCTTCTTCACCTCCTCCTGTTTTTAGCGCTGTCATAATCTTGCCTTGGAGGCAGAACTGAGTGAAAAAATATCCATTCTGTCAAAATTACGTTTTTTGTTTTGCTTTAAGGTTAGGGTTACGCTAGCCTCGTCCCGAAACAGGCTTCCCTTAAACGGGGAGCCTGGGCGGGAAGCCTGGGGAAGTTCCATGGAGGAAATCAGCTAAAGAGGGGTCGGAACCGGGTATAAATCAGTGACGCCGCGTAACACGCCATACCAATCAAATGCCTTTACATCACAGAAGATTGAAATATAACAAAACTTTGACATAGAAACACCTGATTTCCGTTGTTTAAAAACGTTTATTTTATTTGATTAATTATGAAATTATGAAAAACCAGTGGTGGAAAAAGTACCCAATTGTCATACTTGAGTAAAGGTAAAGATACCTTAATAGAAAATGACTCAAGTAAAAGTGAAAGTCACCCAGTAAAATACTACTTGAGTCTAAAAGTATTTGGTTTTAAATATACTTAAGAATCAAAAGTACAAGTACAAGTATAAATCATTGCAAAGCAGTCAGCCACATATTTTTTTTTTACAGATAGCCAGGGGCACGCTCCAACTCTCAGACATCATTTACAAACCAAGCATGTGTTTAGTGAGTCCGCCAGATCAGAGGCAGTAGGGATGACCAGGGATGTTCTCTTGATAAGTGTGTGAATTAGACTATTTTCCTGTCCTGCTAAGCATTCACAATGTAACGAGTACTTTTGGGTGTCAGGGAAAATGTATGGAGTAAAAAGTACATAATTTTCTTTAGGAATGTAGTGAAGTAAAAGTAAAATTTGTCAGAAATATTAATAGTACAGTAAAGTACACATACCCCCAAAAACTACTTAAGTAGTGCTTTCAACTATTTTTACTTAAGTACTTTACACCACTGTGAAAAATATTAATAACATTCCACCCATGAGGCCAAAGAGGGCGTTTTTGGTCATTGACTGCAGGAAAGGGCAACTTAACATTGACACTAGTTCATTTTTAAAATATTGTTTAACAATTAAAACAAGTTTAAATACAATTAAGATAACTTGTTTGTAAAGATTAGACATCTTAGTCTAAACAACAGTAGATCATTGAGTAGTAACAAATAGGCTATTATTACTAAAGCATCATTTCAGGTGGCCAACCTTGCTCCACTGATCCCTGATCTACTGGGTGAGCAGACTTCTATTCCAGCCCAGCAATAGCACACTTCATTATCAACTCATTAGATTTGATAAGTTGAATCAGGTGTGTTATTGCTGGGCTGGAATTGGCCTGCTCCAATTGTAATAGGTTTATACATTCTGTGTGATGTTTAACTGTATTTTTGGATACAACATTTTCTAACATAGGTAGGCCTACACATACAGTGCATTCTGAAACTATTCAGACCCCTTTACTTTTTCCACATTTTGTTACATTACATCCTTATTCTAAAATGTTTTTGTATTTTTTATAATCCTCAGCAATCTACACACAATATCCCATAATGGCAAAGCGAAAACAGTTTTTAAACTTTTTTTTGTACATTTATATACAGTGAGGGAAAAAAGTATTTGATCCCCTGCTGATTTTGTACATTTGCCCACTGACAAAGACATGATAAGTCTATAATTTTAATGGTAGGTTTATTTTAACAGTGAGAGACAAAATAACAACAAAAAAATCCAGAAAAACGCATGTCAAAAATGTTATAAATTGATTTGCATTTTAATGAGTGAAATAAGTATTTGACCCCTCTGCAAAAAAAGACTTAGTACTTGGTGGCAAAACCCTTGTTGGCAATCACAGAGGTCAGACGTTTCTTGTAGTTGGCCACCAGGTTTGCACACATCTCAGGAGGAATTTTGTCCCACTCCTCTTTGCAGATCTTCTCCAAGTCACTAAGGCTGACGTTTGGTAACTCGAACCTTCAGCTCCCTCCACAGATTTTCTATGGGATTAAGGTCTAGAGACTGGCTAGGCCACTCCAGGACCTTAATGTGCTTCTTCTTGAGCCACTCCTTTGTTGCCTTGGCCGTGTGTTTTGGGTCATTGTCATGCTGGAATACCCATCCACGACCCATTTTCAATGCCCTGGCTGAGGGAAGGAGGTTCTCACCCAAGATTTGACGGTACATGGCCTCGTCCATCGTCCCTTTGATGCGGTGAAGTTGTCCTGTCCCCTTAGCAGAAAAACACCCCCAAAGCATAATGTTTCCACCTCTATGTTTGACGGTGGGGATGGTGTTCTTGGGGTCATAGGCAGCATTCCTCCTCCTCCAAACACGGCGAGTTGAGTTGATGCCAAAGAGCTCGATTTTGGTCTCATCTGACCACAACACTTTCACCCAGTTCTCCTCTGAATCATTCAGATGTTCATTGGCAAACTTCA
Organism: Coregonus clupeaformis; assembly: GCF_020615455.1. NCBI lineage: Eukaryota > Metazoa > Chordata > Actinopteri > Salmoniformes > Salmonidae > Coregonus > Coregonus clupeaformis. The sequence continues at coordinate 15,510,676 of NC_059199.1, forward strand.
GACGGGCCTGTATATGTGCTTTCTTGAGCAGGGGGACCTTGCGGGCGCTGCAGGATTACAGTCCTTCACGGCGTAGTGTGTTACCAATTGTTTTCTTGGTGACTATGGTCCCAGCTGCCTTGAGATCATTGACAAGATCCTCCCGTGTAGTTCTGGGCTGATTCCTCACCTTTCTCATGATCATTGTAACTCCACGAGGTGAGATCTTGCATGGAGCCCCAGGCCGAGGAAGATTGACAGGTATTTTGTGTTTCTTCCATTTGTGAATAATCGCACCAACTGTTGTCTCCTTCTCACCAAGCTGCTTGGTGATGGTCTTGTAGCCCATTCCAGCCTTGTGTAGGTCTACAATCTTGTAATTGACATCCTTGGAGAGCTCTTTGGTCTTGGCCATGGTGGAGAGTTTGGAATCTGATTGATTGATTGCTTCTGTGGACAGGTGTCTTTTATACAGTGGGGGAAAAAAGTATTTAGTCAGTTCTCCCACTTAAAAAGATGAGAGAGGCCTGTAATTTTCATCATAGGTACACGTCAACTATGACAGACAAATTGAGGGAAAGAAATCCAGAAAATCACATTGTAGGATTTTTAATGAATTTATTTGCAAATTATGGTGGAAAATAAGTATTTGGTCACCTACAAACAAGCAAGATTTCTGGCTCTCCTGGAGTGGCCTAGCCAATCTCCAGATCTCAACCCCATAGAAAATCTTTGGAGGGAGCTGAAAGTCCGTGTTGCCCAGCGACAGCCCCAAAACATCACTGCTCTAGAGGAGATCTGCATGGAGGAATGGGCCAAAATACCAGCAACAGTGTGTGAAAACCTTGTGAAGACTTACAGAAAACGTTTGACCTGTGTCATTGCCAACAAAGGGTATATAACAAAGTATTGAGAAACTTTTGTTATTGACCAAATACTTATTTTCCACCATAATTTGCAAATAAATTCATAAAAAATCCTACAATGTGATTTTCTGGAATTTTTTCTCTCATTTTGTCTGTCATAGTTGACGTTTGTCTGTCATAGTTGACGTGTACCTATGATGAAAATTACAGGCCTCTCTCATCTTTTTAAGTGGGAGAACTTGCACAATTGGTGGCTGACTAAATACTTTTTTTCCCCACTGTACAGGTAACAAGCTGAGATTAGCAGCACTCCCTCTAAGAGTGTGCTCCTAATCTCAGCTCGTTACCTGTATAAAAGACACCTGGGAGCCAGAAATGTTTCTGATTGAGAGGGGGTCAAATACTTATTTCCCTCATTAAAATGCAAATCAATTTATAACATTTTCGACATGCGTTTTTCTGGATTTTGTTGTTGTTATTCTGTCTCTCACTGTTCAAATAAACCTACCATTAAAATTATAGACTGATCATTTCTTTGTCAGTGGGCAAACGTACAAAATCAGCAGGGGATCAAATACTTTTTTCCCTCACTGTACATAAAAAAAAGGTTACTCAACTGGCAGCTTCATTAAATACTGCCTGCAAAACACCAGTCTCAACGTCAACAGTGAAGCGGCGACTCCAGGATGCTGACCTTCTAGGCAGAGTTGCAAAGAAAAAGCCATATCTCAGACTGCCCATCTTAATCTTTTCTTTTTATTGGCCAGTCTGAGATATGGCTTTTTATTTGCAACTCTGCTTAGAAGGTCAGCATCCCGAGTCGCCTCTTCACTGTTGACGTTGAGACTGGTGTTTCTTGCGGTACTATTTAATGAAGCTGCCAGTTGAGGACCTGTGAGGCGTCTGTTTCTCAAACTAGACACTCTAATGTATTTGTCCTCTTGCTCAGTTGTGCACCGGGGCCTCCCACTCCTCTTTCTATTCTGGTTAGAGCCAGTTTGCACTGTTCTGTGAAGGGAGTAGTACACAGCCTTGTACGAGATCTTCAGTTTCTTGGCAATTTCTCGCATGGAATAGCCTTCATTTCTCAGAACAAGAATAGACTGACGAGTTTCAGAAGAAAGTTTCTGAAACAGTTTTCAACTGTGCTAACATAATTGCAAAATGGTTTTCTAATGATCAATTAGCCTTTTAAAATGATAAACTTGGATTAGCAAACACAACGTGCCATTGGAACACAGGACTGATGGTTGCTGATAATGGGCCTCTGTACGCCTATGTAGATATTCCATTAAAATTCAGCCGTTTCCAGCTACAATAGCCATTTACAACATTAACAATGTCTACACTGTATTTTGGATCAATTTTATGTTATTTTAATGTACAAAATAAATGCTTTTCTTTCGAAAACAAGGACATTTCTAAGTGACCCCAAACTTTTGAATGGTAGTGTATGTACATGTGATATTTCATTTTATTTGATAAATTAGCAAACATTTCTAAAAAACTGTTTTTGCTTTGTCATTATGGGGTATTGTGTGTAGATTGATGAGGGAAAAAACAATTTAATCAATTTTAGAATAAGGCTGTAACGTAATAAAATGTGGAAAAAGTCAAGTGGTCTGAATACTTTCCGAAGGCACTGTATAACCCATGGCATATAGGATATACCCTTAGTCTCTTGGGACTTCTTTCTCTTCATCTGCAAACAGGCTTACACAGCTTTCTGAAGACAGAAAACATCACAAAGAAACAGGCTTCATTATACTCAAATTAGACAGCACTGAATACTATGTTGCTATTATCTCTCTGTCCTCTAAAGTTTTCCCCTCTAGGGACTGGAACTGGAGAATCTTTTCACAATGTCCTCCCACAAAGTGACCTGCCCTATCCAGTAGCCTACACTCTCCCTTTACTGATCGCTCGAGCTACAATTTCACCCTCTTCCATGGTTGTTATCTACAAATGCATTTGTATTTTTAATTTTCAATAATTACATCAAGATTGCTAGTTATAGGAAGTTAGCTGGCTGATGACATTTAATTCACTAAACTAAACAGTGTGTAAAATTAGCTAGCAAGCAGCTCAGTTGAGTTGGCCTACTGTAGCCAGCTAGCTAGCTAGCTAATATTATATATATATTTTTTTACATTTAAGAAATGTATTTACTGGCACTGCCTCCTTTTCTTGGGTCCTTACAAAAACAAAATAATGGGCATCTTCATGATATTTTCTGTGGTAGAATGGAAACAACTAAAAAAGTCTGTCACCAGAGCGGTTTAGAACGTGTTGTGACGTTTACCTTTACCAGCGTAATCCACTTTAAATTTCAATACATATAAATCACACACTGTCAGCCGCACTTGATAACTTGAAAACTAGCACTTAAAGCTAACATGGGCAACAACAACAACTACCCGGACGGAACACAGTGACGCACTTAACACACAGTACCCCTTCTACGGGCGTGTGGGGGGAGGATCCAATCAAAATCGGACCGTTCAAAAAGTGTTTGCAATACAAAATTCTCCAGACCTCCAAGGGCGGTTTGACAATGACATGATTTTGGAGGTATGGCAATGCGAGACTAGTGTTAGGCATTAGGGTTAGCAGTGTAGTTAAGGTTAGGGTTAGGATAGAAATGTGATTTTATGACTTTGTGGCTGTGCCAGCTAGTGACCACTCTGCAGAGCTGCCTTCAGTAAATGAGTCATCCCAATAAATGGAAGGAAAGTAGAATGGTTTCATCATCGCACTCCTCTTTTCTTCTGTTTATCTCGTTCTCTCTGTTTGTCCCTGATTCCCTCTCTCTCTCCATCCCTTATAGGTTCTTAGTAATAACAACCAGCTGTTCCTGAAGTCAGTGAGCCAGGCGGACGCTGGGCAGTACGTGTGTAAGGCCATCGTCCCCAGGATCGGAGTGGGAGAGACAGAGGTCACTCTCACTGTCAACGGTACATAACACCGAAGAACACACACAACAGTACCCTCTTAGAAAAAAGGGTTCCGAAAGGGTTCTACATGGAACCCAAAAGGGTTCTTCAAAGGGTTCAAAGAACCCTTTTAGGTTCTAGGTAGAAACTTTTTTTCTAAGAGTGTAGATAATAAATACTGGTGCTATATGGAATATAACACCCCCTCACACTTTCTCTCTCTCTTTCTCTCTCTCTTTCTATCCAGGTCCCCCCATCATCTCCAGTGAGCCTGTTCAGTATGCGGTGAGGGGGGAGAGAGGAGAGGTCAAATGCTACATCGCCAGCACACCTCCACCAGACAAGATTGTAAGTGGACAGTTGATACTCTACAAACTCTACTGCAAGCTTATACATGACCACATGACCACCTATACATTATTGTCATCATGAGACTGACATAGTCGACACTCTATCAGCGGTTCCCAAACTTTTATGTCTTGTGACAGCCATCAAAATCTTTTGGAATTGTCCTGAGACCCACCAAGTAAACAAACCCAATGTTTCTAGCTGGGGACACTTCTATCTCCTTCACTCCACTTGTCTCTCTGGTCTGAATGCACTCAGACAGTGTCTGTGTCTAAAATGGCACCCTATTCCCTACATAGTGCACCCAATGGGCCCTGGTCAAAAGTAGTGCACTGTATAGGGAATAGGATGCCATTTTGGATGCAGTCAGTGTGTAGTTGGTCTCGTCCTCCACTCCTCTCCTCTCTAAACCTTGTGAGTTTAATTCTCTCTGACGCACCAGGCTGCCTCTAGAATGCAAGGACAGAAAAAGAGTTATAAAATATGAAGTACAGGAATGGCAGGAACAGTTGTCCCGGCAAATTCCTCCGCCAGAGTTTCTCGTTTTTCAGAATAAATGGTAGATTATGGGAACATGTGGCCTTATGCATTTTTAAATACTCTCTCATACTTCAGTGTGAATAATAGCTTTTAGTGGGTTGGAAGTTGAGGAAGTGTGTAAGATTCTCACCAACTCTAAAACCACTACATGTAACTCTAAAGTCCAAGAATAGAGCGATATAGCTGCTTGGAACTGTTGCTGTTGGTTGTGTGTGAATCTCATAATGTGGGCATTGTAAGTGTGTGTGAATGTTTTGGGATGTATGTGTTTGTTTGTTTACTTTAGTGTGTGTGTGTCTTTAAGTGTGTGTGTGTGTGTCTTTCTGTAGACTGTACATATGTGTATACAGTGGCAGACTTACCATTAGACAACTCAGGCAATTGCCTGGGGCCTCACATCATCAGGGGTCTCGTGAACTTGCCATCATTTTGTTTATTAATACATCATGTCTCTGTTATCTTTCCTTCTTCTTCTGCTTGAGGCCCTCCTCCGATGTGCGCTATTTAGAGTGACCGTCTCTGGTTGTGACAAACGGAGTGGATTCTTTTTTCTTCCTCTGAATTCTGCTCTAGCTTTTGAATGGTTGGGTCCATAAGCTATTATGACCCCATTCCTGAAAGCTAAGACTCTTTCTATTTCCCTCTACGACACTCACAAGCTGTGCAGGACATGTTAGAAAGGACTGTGACAAAACCGCAATTGAAAACAATGCATGTCTTTTTTTCTACACACACAATTATTACTTGATGAACATTCAAATATATTTTTTATCCATATCACTCACTTTGTGATGCCAATTAAAATTGTTACACCTTTCCCAAAATGATTGCCCACCACTGTACTAAATGGTGATGCAAAGACCTTTACTAGTGAAGGGTATTTCAAGTCTTTTCAGTTAGCCTTTTCGTTCTGCTTCGTTCACCTAAAAGAGCCAGCTCCGTACAGCTCTTCATTCAGTAGCCATGGGGGGGCCTCAGACTGGCCTCTACCTGGGGCCTCCAAATCACTAAGTCCACCCCTGTGTGCGTACTCCTCTAAATGTGCGTATGTACATCTATGCATATATGTGTTTGTGCATAATGCATGTGTGTGTCAGTGCACATACAGTATAGGGTATGGGTGTGTGTTAATGTGCGCCTGCCTGCCTGTGTTCCAGGTGTGGGCGTGGAAAGAGAACGTATGGGAGAAGGAGAAAGGGACTCTGTTGGAGAGGTACACGGTGGAGCAGAGTAAACCTCTGTCTGAGGGAGGGGCTGTCCTCTCCACCCTCACCATCAACAACGTCATGGAGGCTGACTTCCTGTCCACCTACAACTGTACTGCCTGGAACTCCTTCGGACCCGGGACCATGATCATCACCCTGGAAGAGACCGGTACGACTAGAGACAAACAACAACAACAACACCATTATATTCATACTCCTAACTTGATACGACCAGACATCCCTCCTCAAAAATAACAACAACAACAATAACCACCATATATATTCATGCCTGCTCTATTACAATGTTTTAGCTGAATCGGCATGTTGTATAAACAGCTAACTGAACGCTATTGCATTGACCACTTACATTTTTCTGTAACATTTCTCTCTCCGTCTCTCTCTCTCCTCCCTCTCTCTCGCTAACTGTCTCTCTCTCTCTCTCTCTCTCTCTTCCCTCTTTCTCTCTCCCCCTCCCTCTGTCTCTCTCTATTCCCTCTCTCAGAGGAGGTACCAGTGGGTATAATAGCAGGAGGGACTGTTGGCTGCACCATCCTGCTGTTCCTGTGTTTACTAGTCCTGGTGCTCATCTTCTACCGACAGCGCAAAGGCAGTGAGTGACACCTCCATCTACTGCACACAGATCAACCAAATAGGAAATATCAAACACATACACCTGTAAAATACAGTAGCAAACACATACAAATACATATTTCACATACCCATGCCTTGAAAACATCATATACACCTGAACTTCCTCAAAAAGCAATATATTATTCACATGTTTACACTTACATTAAATACATACAGGAAGACATACAAGACCACTGATAATCTCCTCGATCTGGGGCTCCACGCAAGTTCTCACCCCGTGGGGTCAAAATGATCACAAGAATGGTGAGCAAAATCCCAGAACCACACGGGGGGACCTAGTGAATGACCTGCAGAGAGCTGGGACCAAAGTAACAAAGCCTACCATCAGTAACACACTACGCCGCCAGGGACTCAAATCCTGCAGTGCCAGACGTGTCCCCCTGCTTAAGCCAGTACATGTCCAGGCCCATCTGAAGTTTGCTAGAGTGCATTTGGATGATCCAGAAGAGGATTGGGACAATGTCATATGGTCAGATGAAACCAAAATATAACTTTTAGGTAAAAACTCAACTCGTCGTGTTTGGAGGACAAAGAATGCTGAGTTGCACCATACCTACTGTGAAGCATGGTGGTGGAAACATCATGCTTTGGGGCTGTTTTTCTGCAAAGGGACCAGGACGACTGATCCGTGTAAAGGAAAGAATGAATGGGGCCATGTATCGTGAGATTTTGAGTGAAAACCTCCTTCCATCAGCAAAGGCATTGAAGATGAAACGTGGCTGGGTCTTTCAGCATGACAATGATCCCAAACACACCGCCCGGGCAACGAAGGAGAGGCTTCATAAGAAGCATTTCAAGGTCCTGGAGTGGCTCTAGCCAGTCTCCAGATCTCAACCCCATAGAAAATCTTTGGAGGGGAGTTGAAAGTCCGTGTTGCCTAGCGACAGACCCAAAACATCACTGCTCTAGAGGAGATCTGCATGGAGGAATGGGCCAAAAATACCAGCAACAGTGTGTGAAAACCTTGTGAAGACTTACAGAAAACATTTGACCTGTGTCATTGCCAACAAAGGGTATATAACAAAGTATTGAGAAACTTTTGTTATTGACCAAATACTTATTTTCCACCATAATTTGCAAATAAATTCATTAAAAAATCCTACAATGTGATTTTCTGGAATTTTATTTATCATTTTGTCTGTCATAGTTGACGTGTACCTATGATGAAAATTACAGGCCTCTCTCATCTTTTTAAGTGGGAGAACTTGCACAATTGGTGGCTGACTAAATACTTTTTTTCCCCACTGTATACTTAAACATATACAGTACATAAACATACACATACTGTATCTAAATCACTATACCCTGACATATATCCAGCAGTATTCAACTGTGTGCTGTGCTGTTGTGTTGTGCTTCCAGGTCGTCGCGGGGTCACGCTGGGTAAACCAGACATCAAGGTAGAGACAATAAACAAGGAGACCCACAGTCTGGAGGAGGACTCCGGCAGCGTTTCCACGGCATCACGCATGGTCAAGGCCATGTACTCGGTGAGTCACCATGACAACGCTACAGCAGGTTGCCTTGAACTTTGCTGGCTTTGGTTTATGTTACCCAAGTTTCCCCTCAGGCGATAACTAAAGTTTTTTCAATAATTCCAACGACGCCTCAACTCTGAAGCTATCACCTTACAGCTAACCCTTTAACAGAAATGCAAAATTTATTTTTCTGTCATATCAACTTTTGCTGTTCTATCTTTTCAATCACAATACTCAGAATTTTTTACACTTTTCAACTTAAAATTCGATCTGTCACTTTCTCTTCCTTACCTCTTCTTTTTATTTTTTATTCTTCGGTCCCCCGCCCCCCCCTCTTATGTTGGATTCCTCCCCACCTTTGTTGTTTTTTCGTTGTTTGATGGTTTAGTTTCTGCCCTCTTCTGTATCCTTCTCTCCCTCCTCTCAGCCCTTTAAAGATGATATAGAATTGAAACAGGACCTACGTAGCGACACGTTAGACACTCGCCAGGAGTACGACCTGAAGGTGAGATCATCTTACACACGTGCCTTCAGAAAGTGTTCACACCCCTTGACTTATTCCACATTTTGTTGTGTTACAGCCAGAATTCAAAATGGATTCAATATATTTTTATCTCACACATCTACACACAATACCCCATAATGACAAAGTGAAAATATGTTTTTTAGAAAAGTTTATTGAAAATGAAATACAGAAATATCTCATTTACATAAGTATTCACATCCCTGAGTCAATACTTTGTAGAAGCACCTTTGGCCGCGATTACAGCTTTCAGTCGTCTTGGGTATGTCTGCATCAGCTTTACACATCTGGATTTGGGGATTTCTCCCATTCTTCTGTGGAGATTTACTCACGCTCTGTTAAGTTAGATGGGGAGCGGCGGTAAGGATGGTGTAAGACAGGTGATGAGCTGTTTTCTCCACACATAGCGCTTTGCATTCAGGCCAAAGAGTTCCATTTTTGTCTTAACAGACCACAGAATCTTTTGCCTTATGCTCTCAGAGTCTTTCACGTGCCTTTTTGCAAACTCCAGGCGTACTGTCATATGCTTTTTTCTCAGGAGTGGCTTCCATCTGGCCACTCTCCCATAAAGCCCAGATTGGTGAAGTGTTGTAGAGAAACTCTGTAGGTCTGTCAGAGTGGTCATTGGGTTCTTGGTCACTTCCATATTTCCATATTTTTTAAATTTCCCAATGATGGAGACCACTGTGCTCTTTGAAACTTTCAACACTCTAGAAAATATTTAATGCCCTTCCGCAGATATATGCCTCATCACAATTCTATCTCTGAGATTTACGGACAGTATAGTTTCTGCTCTGACATGCGCTGTCAACTGTGGTACCTTACAGTGCATTCGGAAAGTATTCAGACCCCTTGACTTTTTCCACATTTTGTTACGTTACAGCCTTATTCTGTAGATTGATCTCCTCATCAATCTACACACAATATCCCTTAATGACAAAGCGAAAACAGGTTTTTAGAAATGTTTGCAAATTCATTACAAATAAAAAACTGAAATGCCTAATTTACATAAGTATTCAGACCCTTTGCTATGAGACTCGAAATTGAGCTCCTGTTTCTATTGATCATCCTTGAGATGTTTCTACAACTTCATTGGAGTCCACCTGTGGTAAATTCAATTGATTGGACATGATTTGGAAAGGCACACACCTGTCTATATAAGGTCCCACAGTTGAAAGTGCATGTCCGAGCAAAATTGATAGTCCCCAAAAACACAGTGGCCTCCATTATTCTTAAATGGAAGAAGTTTGAAACCACAGAGACTCTTCCTAGAGCTGGCTACCAAACTGAGCAATCGGGGGAGAAGGGCCTTGGTCAGGGAGGTGACCAAGAACCCGATGGTCACTCTGACAGAGCTCCAGAGTTCCTCTGTGGAGATGAGAGAATCTTCCAGAAGGACAACCATCTCTGCAGCACTCCACCAATCAGGCCTTTATGGTAGAGTGGCCAGACGGAAGCCACTCCTCAGTAAAAGGCACATGACAACCCGCTTGGATTTTGCCAAAAGGCACCTAAAGGACTCTCAGTCCATGAGAAACAAGATTCTCTGGTCTGATGAAACCAAGATTGAACTCATTGGCCTGAATGCCAAGCGTCACGTCTGGAGGAAACCTGGCACCATCCCTATGGTGAAGCATTGGGGTGACAGCATCATGCTGTGGGGATGTTTTTCAGCGGCAGGGACTGGGATATCAATCAGGATCAAGGCAAAGATGAATGGAGCAAAGTACAGAGAGATCCTTGATGAAAACCTGCTCCAGAGCACTCAGGACCTCAGACTGGGGCGAAGGTTCACCTTCCAACAGGACAACGACCCTAAGCACACAGCCAAGACAACACAGGAGTGGCTTCGGGACAAGTCTCTGAATGTCCTTGAGTGGCCCAGCCAGAGCCCGGACTCGAACACAATCGAACATCTCTGGAGAGACCTGAAAATAGCTGTGCAGCGACGCTCCCCATCCAACCTGACAGAGCTTGAGAGAATCTGCAGAGAACAATGGGAGAAACTCCCCAAATACAGGTGTGCCAAGCATGTAGCGTCATACCCAAGAAGACTCAAGGCTGTAATCGCTGCCAAAGGTGCTTCAACAAAGTACTGAGTAAAGGGTCTGAATACTTATGTAAATGTGATATTTCTGGTTTTTTATTTTTTATACATTTGCTAAAATTTCTAAAAACCTGTTTTTGCTTTGTCATTATGGGGTATTGTGTGTAGATTGATGAGGATTTGGTTTTAAAATCAATTTTAGAATAGGGCTGTAATGTAACAAAATGTGGGAAAAGTCAAGGTGTCTGAATACTTTCCGAATGCACTGTATATAGGCAGGTGTGTTTCTTTATAAATCATATCCAAACAATTGAATTGGCAACAGGTGGACTCCAACAAGTGGACTCTAATCAAGTTGTAGTGACATCTCAAGAATGATCAAAGGAAATTGGATGCACCTAAGCTCAATTTGGAGTGTCATAGCAAACGGGTGTGAATACTTATGTAAATGAAATATTTCTGTATTGCATTTTCAATAATTTTGCAAACATATCTAAAAACATGTTTTCACTTTGTCATTAAGTATTATGTGTAGATGGGTGACAAACAAATCTGTTTAATCCATTTTGAATTCAGGCTGTAACACAACTAAATGTGGAATAAGTTAAGGGGTACAAATACTGTCACACACACACACACACACACACACACACACACACACACACAGACACACATACACACACACACATACACACACACACACACACACACACACACACACATTAGTTACAATATGTTTTCTTAATCTCTCTCTCTCCAGGACCCCACCAACGGCTACTACAATGTGCGTGCCTCCTCCCACGACGAGGGTCGCCCCGCCTCCCGCTCCATGCACTACTCCGACTACCGGCCCTCCAACACCCCAGGGGGAGCTGCCTCTGTCAGCAGCAGTGCTGGAGGATCAGGGGCCACGGCCAGCGGAGGAGGCCCTCCAGGCCCAGGGCCCCTCTCCACCCCAGGTCGCCCCAGCTGCTACGACCCCCGGCCCCCCTCCAGACTCTCCCACAACAGCTACGCCCAGTTCAACACCTTCACCCGTGCTGGGCAGAGCCAGCAGCCCCCTCCCAACCCCCCGCCGCAGACCAGCGACTTCCCTGGAGACTGCAGCCTGTTGGACTCCCCTCAGCTGGCCTACGACAACTACGGCTATCCCTCTCACTCCTATACCCCCTACCGCATGGGCTTCGCCCCACCCAGTCTGGCTCCGTTGGAAGCCGGGCCTTCCTATGAGATGTATGGGGTGGGACCGGGGGTGGGGCCTGGGCCGGGGGTGGGGCCTGGTGTGGGGGTGGGGCCGGGGGCAACTCCGTCAGGGTCAGAGACTGGACTGGGGAAGTATGGAAGCTCCACCCGCTTCTCCTATACCTCGCAGCATTCTGACTACGGCCACAGAGGACACACACAGAGAATGCAGACACATGTGTGAGATGGATAGGTGACATACAGTGCATGGTCACATAGATGGTGAGGGTGCATTCTCATAAACACTGTCACTCAGACACACACAGAGGTCACACACACAAACACACATTCACATTCTCAAACATACACACTTATACTGTACACATGTGAGCATACACACGCATATATACACACATACGCACACACACACAGAGGAGTTCGAATTTGCCCACGAGACAGGGAGGGTATGAGAAAGAGAGAGTCCAGATCAGTGGAAAACAAGAGTGTCCCAGAGTTACAGGGAGGGGAATTCCTCGTAATCTAGAATTCCCACACTCCCAGTGTTCAAAACTTCGCTCTGAAAGAGCAGAAAGCGAAAGTCACAATCAAGACCAGAGAAGACAGGACTAGAGAGAACAAGAGATCTTTAGATATTAATTATTGAAATAAATAGCATAAGTGCTATGAATTTAGATTGTAAAGAATGATGAGAGGGAGCGTTACAGGCAATTTATTCCATATTCGATTGCCAAATATTACAGGAAGGCATATCATGGAGAAATTGACCGTCAAATATGGTACTCATTCGTTGGGCGGGAGAAACCTCAACCAGTGGAGGGTCATGACTGGCCGCCATTTTGTTTTAGCTGGTTGTTGTTTTATACAGTGATTTTAGAGCACATATATATCCCAGAATGCTCCACTTCATTGGCGCCATTGGTGCTGGGTAGTTGAGTTATCATACGTTTTGCACTGCATTACTGCAAACAGTATTCATTGCTTAGACATCCATCATCTACGTATATCTGTATTATATAAGTCTGTTTTTATTTGCACACCAACAAACTAGAGCTTTCTATTCTATTTTTTAACATTTTACAGAATTATTTTGGTCATATTTCTGTGAAGGAAGTGTCTGTGGACCAAGATGTTCAAACTTGAGAGTGTTTAGTGTTTGTTTGGGTGATATTCATCTCAACAAACAAAGAGAAACATGAAGAAGTATTTGTGTACCTGTTTCTGTCAGCCATGATGACTGGCAGGATTCAGGAAGGGGGGTGGGTATACAGGAACCATTTTACCAAGTGTCCATGTTTGCTCTTTATTTGATGTAAATCTGGGGTTACAGGCATTTATATGCAGTAGATACCATGGAGGAGGTCCTTCTATGGGCAGGTGTTGTGTTGCTAGGCCTACCAAGGTTCAGGCCTTGAGGCAGTCCGGGCATATGGAACTATAAGCCTGCTAGCCTGGCATTCAAACTGAATTTGCTATGTTTCACCATTTATATGAACTACATATTGTATATATGTGAAACATAGCAAATTCAGCTTGATTCAGGCTATAAACCTTAGCCTGGTGCCCCCTGCTGAAATAGAAAGAGGTGATGTGGTAGCCTGGTGGCAGATCTGTTTGCGAACAAACTGACCTGGGACCAGGCTAGTGAGATGGTGTGTATAAGAGTGGCCTTAGGGAACATGTGGTAATGCTTTCATCATTCATTCATCCTCACACACAATCAGCCATGATGACAAGGCCAGAGGAGAATGAGTATGGAGAGGTTCAATGAAGGTTTGTCTACAGTATTGATATATGGATAGTGGAGTGTGATTGTGTGAATGTGTGTGGGTTAAAGAGAGAAAGAGCAAGAGGGAGAGAGAGAGAGAGTGTGTGTATGCACATCTATTTGTACAGTGTTTGTATAGATGTGTGAATGGCTGTGTGTGTGTGTGTGTATGTAATGCATATACATACAGGACTCTACCTGTGTGTGAGCGTGACTATTGTATGCATGTCAGTGTGTACAGTATGTTTGGTGCATGTCTGTATGTGTTCATGTGTGCGAGTGTGTTTCAGTAATATGTCCATATAATTTCTCTTCACAATCCTGTTACAATACTTTTATACCTCTGGTAGGACTGTATCCTGTATTATTGTGTCTTTGAATTTAGAAATACAATGTGTATCTTATTGTACTGTTCTACGTAGCAGAAAAAAAAACTGTTCAAAAGATGTACAACAAAAAGTGATCACATTTTCATTTTTTAATTTCATTATCTCCAATATTTTTTAAAAATGGTATGTAATTATTTTTCCACAGTATAACAGAAATAAAAAGCACTGTTTTTTATACAAATAAATCATGTTGTGTGATGCTTTTGGGGGAATGGGATAACTACCAATTCGGAGAATTCAGTGTTTTCCCCTACAATCAACATATATTATTACCTACAACCAAACATAATGTAAAATAAATCAATACGTGGAAACATATTTAATTACAGCTAACGATTAAAGAGCGACTGCCCCTAAAAACCAACTAATCCCTTTGAAAATGGCCTATGTGGCATCGATATTAGCCAGAAACATTTATTATAGTGTCAAAATTGACTACAAAGTCTAAATAGGATCATTTTGGACATAAAGTCAGTCTCGCCTAAAACGGAGTTTGGAACCTGAGTGCGTCGCGAGTAAATGAAGGTTGAGTTTGGATTACAATTATGTCAACAATTCATGACCCCTTTTGCCAAGCTCCACCTGCGAATCGCCCCTCCAGTACTTCGCTTCCCTTCATTGAATGGGGCTCCGTTGTTTCATCGCCCCCAATGCGTTCAAAGGATCACAGCCATTTGAGACCTAAAAGCCCTATATGGATTGACCATGCCTCCGGCTCTGGTTCGACAATGCATGCTTCCAGCAAGATGCACAGCCAACTATGGTTTGCGTGCCCTGCTGAAGGACACTACTGTGCGGAATAGGTGGTTGGAGTTTATTGGTCCCCAATGGTGGTGAGTATACCAGTAGCTAGACCATAGACTGCTGACTATGTATCAAGTTATGTACAGTGCATTCGGAAAGTATTCAGACCCCTTGACTTTTTCCACATTTAGTTATGTTACAGCCTTATTCTAAAATGTATTAAATACATTTTTTTCCTTATCAATCTATACACAATACCCCATAATGACAAAGCGAAAACAGGTTTCTATAGATTTTTGCAAATTGATTAAAAATAAAAAACAGAAACACCTCATTTACATAAGTATTCAGACCCTTTGCTATGAGACTCGAAATTGAGCTCAGGTGTATCCTGTTTCCATTGATCATCCGTGAGATGTTTCTACAACTTGATTGGAGTCCACCTGTGGTAAATTCAATTGAGTGGACATGATTTGGAAAGGCACACACCTGTCTATATAAGGTCCCACAGTTGACAGTGCATGTCAGAGCAAAAAATAAGCCATGAGGTCAAAGGAATTGTCCGTAGAGCTTCGAGACAGGATTGTGTCGAGGCACAGATCTGGGGAAGAGTACCAAAAAAATTCTGCAGCATTGAAGGACACAGTGGCCCCCAAGAACACAGTGGCCTCCATCATTCTTAAAACATCTTAACACCTTTTTTTCAATTTTCGCATAAAATGACACAAATCTAACTGCCTGTAGCTCAGGACCTGAAGCAAGGATATGCATATTCCTGATACCATTTGAAAGGAAACGCTTTGACGTTTGTGGAAATGTGAAAATAATGTAGGAGAATATAACACATTATAATCTGGTAAAAGATCATTCAAACATAAATACATGCATCATCTTTGAAATGCAAGAGAAAGGCCACAATATAATATTGCAGGTGAGGCGCAATTTAGATTTTGTCCACTAGATGGAAGCAGTGTGTGTACAAAGTTTCAGATTGATCCAGTGAAGCGTTGCAATACTGGACTATTTTGTATCAAGTCTACCCAAATGTGCCGAATTGGTCAACTGATACATTTTCAAGTATATAACTATAGAGAACATACAAAAATGATATGGTAATACAAAATGTAAGTTTACACACTCCCAGGAATGTCATACATGATTAATCATTAGCTTATACACTAACTTTCATACATCTAGATGGCCGGGCGGGGTGGGTGTGGAGCCAGAGACAGCAGGGGTTCAAACTGTAGAACCCAGTTCCTACATTTGAATATAAAAATGGATTTTATCAAACAAAACTATGCTACATTTTATCTCTGGGACCCTTAGGATGACAAATCAGAGCAAGATTACTGAATGTAAGTATATTATTTACCTTCAGAGGTGAATGTATCAAACCAGTTGCCGTGATAAGTTTTTTGTTGTTGTGCACTCTCCTCAAACAATAGCATGGTATTTTTTCACTGTAATAGCTACTGTAAATTGGACAGTGCAGTTCGATTAACAAGAATGTAAGCTTTCTGCCCATATAAGACATGTCTATGTCCTGGAAAGTTTGCTGTTACTTACAACAGTCATGCTAATCACATTAGTGCACTTTAGCTCAACCGTCCCGTATACAGGACACGGATCCCGTAGAGCTTAAATGGAAGAAGTTCGGAACCACCAAGACTCTTCCTAGAGCTGGCCGCCTGGCCAAACTGAGCAATTGAGGGAGAAGGGCCTTGGTCAGGGAGCTGACCAAGAACCCAATGGTCACTCTGACAGAGCTCCAGAGTTCCTCTGTGGAGATGGGAGAACCTTCCAGAAGGACAACCATCTCTGCAGCACTCCACCAATCAGGCCTTTATGATAGAGTAGCCAGACGGAAGCCACTCCTCAGTAAACGGTACATGACAGTCCGCTTGGAGTTTGCCAAAAGGCACCTAAAGAACCCTCAGACCATGAAAAACAAGATTCTCTAGTCTGATGAAACCAAGATTGAACTCTTTGGCCTGAATGTCAAGCGTCATGTCTGGAGGAAACCTGGCACCATCCCTATGGTGAAGCATGATGGTGGCAGCATCATACTGTGGGGATGTTTTTCAGCGGCAGGGACTGGGAGACTACCCAGCTAACAAGGAACGTAACTGAGACATTTGTAACATTCCCCTTAAGTCTTCCAGAGGTACTGAATGTCATAGCCCGTTTGGGACATTATAGGCACATTCATAACTTTTCTAATAAGTATTATAAAGGTTATAAATATCAGGTCGCTATACATACATCATGGGAACATTAAAAACGTTCCTTGGTAGTCCATGAAAGGTTCTGAATATCATGTTATTTTGGAGATATCCTAGGAACATTTCATAATGTTCCAGTTGGAGCTATGGTTTGTCTTCATGTGACGTTACAATCGGAATGATAGAAATACATTTTGGAACATCGTCTGTAAGTTTCACAATAACGTTATCATGACTTATGTAGGGACTAAAATAACTTTGTGGTCACGTCCTGGAACGTAATTTTGTTAGCTGGGTAGTCAGGATCAAGGGAAAGATGAAAGGATCAAAGTACAGAGATATCCTTGATGAAAACCTGCTCCAGAGTGCTCAGGACCTCAGACTTGGGCGAAGGTTCCATTTCCAACAGGACAAAAACCTTAAGCACACAGCCAAGACAATTCAGGAGTGGCTTCGGGACAAGTCTCTGAATGTCCTTGAGTGGCCCAGCCAAAGCCCAGACTTGAACCCGATCGAACATCTCTGGAGAGACCTGAAAATAGCTGTGCAGCGACGCTCCCCATCCAACCCGACAGAGCTTGAGAGGATCTGCAAAGAAGAATGGGAGAAACTCCCCAAATACAGGTGTGCCAAGCTTGTAGCATCATACCCAAGAAGACTCAAGGCTGTAATCGCTGCCAAAGGTGCTTCAACAAAGTACTGAGTAAAGGGTCTGAATACTTATGTAAATGTTATATTTCAGATTTATATTTTAATACATTTGCAAAAATGTCAAAAAAACAGTTTTTGCTTCGTCATTATGGGGTATTGTGTGTAGATTGATGAAAACAATTTAATCAATTTTAGAATAAGGCTGTAACGTAACAAAATGTGGAAAAAGTCAAGGGGTCTGAGGACTTTCTGAATGCACTGTATATTTTGATAATCATTATCATTATCATTGTTGACATAGCTGCTGAGCTAGCTATCTAGCTAACTAGCTTGCTAACGTTAGCCTACCACAATAGAACCTGGATTTGGCTTGGAAACACGATAACATTTCAAAAGAAGGCAAATCATTTGTAGATGTGAGAGATTTATTATTTTCATAATTGATGGGATGACTAACTTAGAAAGAATGCATTCTTGACTGGGCTAATGTAGGTTGTGACACCTGGCAAGCTGTGATTGATGTGAAGAGCTGTTTTAGGGGGTAAAGGGAGATAGGGATTTGTGTCTCCAGATGCTGGAATATACTGGTTCTTTGTGATCTGTGAACCTTCCTTGGACGTAGGAATGGTGTCTAAGGGAGCTGGCTCTTCTCACTATGACAGGTTGTTATGATATGGACATATGCCTGGTAACAGAGATGCATCAACGGATTGGCTGAGTAAGTCTAAACCACGCTCAAGTCTACTCTAATTGGTCAGCAGAGAGGTGGGAAACTCTCTGTCAGAGTATTTGAGTATTGAATCTGAAACAATGGATTAGTTCTCTGGGGTGCCCTGCGAGGTATTTCAGAAAGCCCGTATATACGAAACATCATATTTACCATTGAAGGTTTTTGCATTAATTAAAATAACTAGTATATCTTAGAAGTCGTGTTGACCTCTTTTGTTCCTAATGCCAGATTTGAATTGACGCAACTTTGACATAGGAAAACCTTTTGTCATGATTGTGATGTCGCCAGATTGACTTTTGGATGCAGTATATCTTTAGCCAGCTAACAAAGATTGAGGGGACCACCGTATTTTAGCTAGCTAACATTAGCTAAAAATCACGACAGCTTTGATGGAAACAGGAAGGTGCAATTTTATGAATGCCGACAGATAATTTTTTCGTTTGACATGGTGGGATCTTTTTGTGTCTGTAAAATGAATTATGTGAGAAATGGGGGTGGAAACACCTTTATGTTCAAATATTGATATAATAACCATCATATCGAAAGTAAACTTGGGAGTCAAGAGATATGGTGTGTGGTCCTCCCACTACAACTCGGGAAACCATGCAATTTATTAGGCTACAGATGAAATAACTTATGATGAACTTCACAGGGTGGTGAAAGTGCATGGTGATCTTGATGCCATTTGACAAATAAAAATGTGCATGAAAATCTATCACCAATTGGATGGAAAACTAGATAATGTTGCCAACTATTTTTCATTTAGATCCGATATTGGCTCCTAGATTTGTCGCTAGAAGTCGCTATATTACCTTTTGTCCTTGCTGCTGCATAGCTGCGTTCCCCGATTTATGCCTCGATCACACAGACAGTGTCATTGCATTTTGGGACACCAGAACTCCATTCATTTCCAATGGAATGCTGTGTTTGCCTTGCAGCATTGCGTTGCAGAGGCAGTTGCGGTGCGTTCTGTTTGGTGCATACGTTGGATTTATCGAACGTATGCATCAAACTGTATGCGTTGACGGCTTGACAAAAATGGTAGCAGAAGGTGAATGTTGAACTTTTGTTGCACACATATCCAGATGATGCTGTTTACCATTTTGCGTGAAAACACTGTAGGTGTAATCTAGGCAGCCTGAAAAGTAGCTGAATTTGTCGCTAGAATCTATTACCAATAAAAGTCACTGGAGAGATCTGAAAACTCGCTAAGGCTTCAGTGGCTTCATTTGCTCTGTTAAACCTACTCTTTGAAATGACTTCTATAGCAACAGTGAATCTATTTAATATTTAAGAGGAGGATCCTCAGTAACCTTTCTCACGATAGCACATTGGTAGTAGTTAGTGACAAATATCAAAGCTGAGCAGGGCTGGGCTTGGTTATAACCCTAGATGGGAGACCAAAGGAAAGCTATAGATAACTTCTCCAGTAGGAGGTGCTGCCCAGCCTATATATTTTTTCTGATAGTGGCTATAATGTTGAAGAGCTGACATTGTTTCAAAGGTACAAATTCAACATATTTTATACAAAGTTTGTCTATGTAGAAAATTGATTACCATGATGACATAATCCTGTGGTTGAAATTTCACCCTCAAAACAACAGTTCATTCTCACGATTTTGCAAATTCAATGTATTTTAAAAATAGATTCCACGTCAAAATATGTTGACAAATTACTTTGAAACAACGTTGATTCAACCACAAGTACCCTTGTGACACCTCCTCCGTTGTTGCCAGAGTTACCTCGACTCCTATGAAAAGGACACTACCAGTAAACACCACCTCATAAGATTGCCTGCTGCAGTTGTTCGAGAGATGTCCTGTTTGCAGCCAAACATGCAGCTTGAGAAGACCAGCAAGAGGGCCCTCATCAGCATCATGAAGACATGCCCCTGCTGTGAGCATTCCTATGAATGGAACAGTCAGCCACATGTTGGCAAGGATCCGGCCAGCAACCTTAACCTGTCAGCGGCAACAGCTTTCACAGGCTCATCATTTGTACAAATACAGAAGGTAACCCACTTCATCACTTTGATACATTTGATAACCCAATTGTGAAACATAATTGATGTAAACTGACATTATTTGTTGCTTATTTTCTACTTCTAATATGCATATAATGTCCAGGGCATAACCTAGCCTGGTGGAACCAGCCTGATTGCTGTGTTCACCATTCACTTCACATTTTATTGATAATGTTAAGCTGCTATGCCCAACAATGGGGCCCTGGCAAAGACTTTACCTCCAGCCTCACCTCTTGGCTGCTCACCAACGGTTGTCGATGGGTAGAACAGAATTAGGTAGCGTTAAGTCTGACCTGTTCAAATTTCAACATAATATCTGTTTGTGTATCAGATATCACCTATTCTAACTGCCATTTGTAATAACAGTGACTATGTGTGTACGTGTTCACAGAAACAAGTATGGAGCCAGCACATGGGGACTTGCAAGATGATGTGATAAAGTCCAGACTGACAGACGGGCTTGATGATGATGTCCCTGAATGGAGAGAGACCTGGCACTAGGCATTAACATTTTACTAGACATAACTTTTACTTGTATTGTCTATTTATATTATTGAATTGAATGGTATCAGTCAATATGGGGAGGCAGAAGCCCTGTGTATTCTGCACCAGGATCAGGGAACTCCTGTTGTATACGGGACACCACACAGGAAGGTATGACCCCTGACATGTTTGCCAAGGTAGCCCCATTACCACCAGACAAAATACCGATAGGCACAGTATCTGTATCGGCTGGGAATGGCAATGAAATGTGAAAGGTGATTTTTATTAGCAGGACCCTGCTTCTATAGTATTATGTGAAGGGTTGTTTATTCTACATGGCCCTACATTTAAAATAGCTACATAAATTCAGCAATTGCATTCTTCTCATATTACTCTGTAGGCTACTGATCTATTCAAAGCTTCCTCCGGCATCTCACCATACATCTGCCTGTAGTTATTGAACTCAATCTGCAGGAGGTGTGTTTGTTATGATTGACTGGGGGGAAACGGCTTTGTGCAAGGTTCTGACAGATGGGTGTGTCTTGGTGGTGGCAAGGACACACCCAAGAAACACCCACATCAAACCACACTCCCAAGCCAACTCATGTTAGGCTTCTGTCAGCAATTCTTGAGGAGCAAGCCAAAAAACAAGGCCAAATCAACAGGTGCAGTTCCCCTTTAATCACAGCAAATCAAGGCAATTAACTTTATATATGTTTTTTAAAAATCATTTGACAGCCTTTATCGGTACACATGAATTGTACTAATAATTATATAATATAAATGTGAAAAAGCACAACAACACCATAGTTATATACTATTACTGGGCAACAGTCATGTGGATATTTCCACTACCACTTTAGTATTTATACTGTTACTATTCCACTAAAGGCTACTATCCCACTAATACAAAGACAGTCAATACAATACACTAGCCTACATTGTTCAACACTAACAATTTTTACTTTTTCCACTTCCGTAAAAATACTTTTGAACAGCAAGTCACACAATTTTTCCATATAGCACCAACTCAACTTCCATTACACTTCAGTGCAATAGGTGGCAGTACCATCATTCTGTCATCTTTGCTTCCCAAACCAAAAAATAAGAAAACTAAATTTTAACAGAAGAGAGTGGCCAAGGTCAAGGAGCAAAGTGTTGTAACTGCTGTGGAGAACATGAGGTGACAGCCTTGGAATACCTGATTAGGGTGAAAGAAATGGAGGTTGCCAAAATCAGGGCAGCTCAGTCTGTCTCCTATGTGGAGGCAGTAAAAATTGTATAAAGGTCTGAAGGTCCGATGGTAGTGAATACTGGTAGAATTACATTGCAACATACACCGCAGCCTGCGTATCAACAGGACCCAGAAATTCTTAAGGTGAAGAAAGTGGACTTTGTTGCTTTTATAGCAATGGTGATAAATGGCACTGTGCACGTTGAAAAAGTAAAGAAAGATCGATATCATTGTTTCTGCAGTTGAACTATTTCTGGGATTAAAAGACTTAGCTAACATCTGAGGAGATACATGGAGTACTGTCTTGTGCGGTCCCACCCTCTCAGGCCTCTGAACCTGAGCAGGTTTTTGAGGTTTCGAATGACTGGAGGAGCTGGAATATATATTATTTATTTTTTTGTAGGTTTTGTGGATGAATGTTAATTTTCTCTTCCCATTGAAATGTACTTTGCTTATGTGATTTTTTTTCACCCCCGTCCAGTTGGTGACGGCAATACACCTTTTAGCGTGTAGTTTGCCCCAAAAACCCAAAGAAGCCTGATTCTGGTGAGTGGATGGATGTCGGTCGACAGAGAACATCGGACGGAAAAAAGATGGTGGAAGCGGATGATGAAGGGATTCTGAATCTAATGGCGGTATAATCAAGGAGAATTGGAATATTGTCCAAAAGAAAGGAAAACAGAGCAAAGTAGAGTACAGTGATGAGAATGTCACTTCGTATCTAGTAGGAGTACGGTTTGTATATGAGGAGCAGCTGATCGAATTACCAATCTTGAGGAATCCATTTGAGATATCCAAACTGGTGGAGATAGTGCATGGTAGAGTGAAGGCTGTGAGGATTACGAAAGGCGGGCTTGTTTTGATTTTTTGTCCTTCTGCGGATCAGAAGAAACGTGTGTTGCGTCTCACCCGATTTGATACTTTTGAAGTGTGTGTCTCTTAGGAACAGGGCACCTCTCAAGCGGGTTATATCTGGAGTCTCGTGGGAAGTAGATGTTGAAGAGATGAAAAATATTCCTGGAGTGATTGATGCACGTCGGCTGAATCGTGTGGTGAATGAAGAAAA
This sequence comes from Coregonus clupeaformis, assembly GCF_020615455.1. NCBI lineage: Eukaryota > Metazoa > Chordata > Actinopteri > Salmoniformes > Salmonidae > Coregonus > Coregonus clupeaformis. Next base: position 15,533,760 of record NC_059199.1, read on the forward strand.
AGTGAAGAGTGTCTGTTCTTTTGTTTGTTCTCCCTACTCAAGTGCAGTTGGGGTATATTAACTACAGTCAGAGCGTTTATCCCAAGACCAATGCAGTGTGATCACTGTAAAGCTTTTGGTCATGTTTCAAGTGTTTGCAGAAGGGAGAGGCCGAGATGTCCAAGTTGGGGAAAAGATAATATTATGTGTTATAAATGTGATGAAAATATGACATGTTGCAATTGTGGTGGGAACCATGAAGCCACGTCTTTCGAATGACCCACAAGGATGAAAGATAATGAGGTGGTCAAAGTCAGGGCTATCCAGAGCATTTCATATGCAGCAGCTGTTAAAAAGGGTTGAGGGTTTGAATGGTGCTCCTGAAGAGTCCATGGTGGTGGATAGGCCTTCACTGCAGGCTGCAGGGGTTGCCTTTCACCAGCAGGATCCTGACATTTTAAAGGTTAAGAAGGTGGACTTTGTGGCCTTTATAGCTATGGTGATAAATGGCACTGCCAAGGTGGAGAGAAGATCCAGGAAGATAGAAGTCATTGTGGATGCGGCGGAGCGGTTCCTGGGGCTGAAAGATTTCTCGGGGAAGGAGTTACATGGAATATTGTCACAAGCCGTACCACCCTCTCAGGCACTACAGCCTGAGAAGGGAGATATGGAGATTTGAAAGAAGGAAGAAGTGGGAGTTTTGTTTTGTCAATGTACTCTTTTTATTTGGGTGGATTAAGTTAGTTTCCCTATCACGTATGGATTTTCTTTTTACCTTGTTTTGGTTTCAACCCGTCCAGTTGGTGGCGGCAATACACCTTTTTGGGTTGTAGTCCGCCATAACCCACAGAAGAAGAAGAAAACCCAACGAAGAAGAAGAAGAAAATCACCCCATAGTATGCATAGTAGGCCGGAGAGAGGAGGAGGTGTTAGTGGATGGAGTAGGCAGGTGAGTGTTTGGAATGGCAAAGTGGGATCAGTTTCAGGAGCTGAGTGAGCAGGTGATGGCTCGGGTGGATATGAGAGGGGATGTGGATAGTATGAATAACTGGGTGAGAACAGCATTAGTGGGGGCAGCTACTGAGGCTATACCTAAGAGTTCAGGGAGGAGGAGGAGGAAAGCAGTCCCATGGAGGAGTGTGGGGCAATGGTGAGGAGTAGGAACAGGGCATTTAGAGTACTGAAAAGGATGCATAACTTCCAACATCTGATTCAGTATAAGCAGGCCCAGGCCATGGTGAGGAGAACTATCAGTCAGGCAAAGTCTGTGACACCATTGGAAGGGCAACACCTGTGGGAGAAGTGGGAGGGATGATTAAGAGGATGAGTGGGGTCAGAAGAGAGTGGGATTATCCTGTGTTGACGAGTGGGGAGGATGTGGCATTAACAGATGAGGAGAAAGCAGAGATGATGGCCAAAGCATTTGTCCAAGTGCATAACTCCGCAAATCTGTCAGAGGAGGGGCAGAGGGGGAGAGAGAACACGAGAGAGGAGCATCCTGGAGTGCTAGATAGGAGGGAGGATGTAAATGATGCGTTGAATGCACCATTTACAGTGGGGAAAAAAAGTATTTAGTCAGCCACCAATTGTGCAAGTTCTCCCACTTAAAAAGATGAGAGAGGCCTGTAATTTTCATCATAGGTACACGTCAACTATGACAGACAAATTGAGAAAAAAAATCCAGAAAATCCCATTGTAGGATTTTTTAATGAATTTATTTGCAAATTATGGTGGAAAATAAGTATTTGGTCACCTACAAACAAGCAAGATTTCTGGCTCTCACAGACCTGTAACTTCTTCTTTAAGAGGCTCCTCTGTCCTCCACTCGTTACCTGTATTAATGGCACCTGTTTGAACTTGTTATCAGTATAAAAGACACCTGTCCACAACCTCAAACAGTCACACTCCAAACTCCACAATGGCCAAGACCAAAGAGCTGTCAAAGGACACCAAAAACAAAATTGTAGACCTGCACCAGGCTGGGAAGACTGAATCTGCAATAGGTAAGCAGCTTGGTTTGAAGAAATCAACTGTGGGAGCAATTATTAGGAAATGGAAGACATACAAGACCACTGATAATCTCCCCTCGATCTGGGGCTCCACGCAAGATCTCACCCCGTGGGGTCAAAATGATCACAAGAACAGTGAGCAAAAATCCCAGAACCACACGGGGGACCTAGTGAATGACCTGCAGAGTGCTGGGACCAAAGTAACAAAGCCTACCATAAGTAGCACACTACGCCGCCAGGGACTCAAATCCTGCAGTGCGAGACGTGTCCCCCTGCTTAAGCCAGTACATGTCCAGGCCCGTCTGAAGTGCATTTGGATAATCAAGAAGAGGATTGGGAGAATGTCATATGGTCAGATGAAACCAAAATATAATTTTTTGGTAAAAACTCAACTCGTCATGTTTGGAGGACAAAGAATGCTGAGTTGCATCCAAAGAACACCATACCTACTGTGAAGCATGGGGTTGGAAACATCATGCTTTGGGGCTGTTTTTCTGCAAAGGGACCAGGACGACTGATCCGTGTAAAGGAAAGAATGAATGGGGCCATGTATCGTGAGATTTTGAGTGAAACCCTCCTTCCATCAGCAAGGGCATTGAAGATGAAACGTGGCTGGGTCTTTCAGCATGACAATGATCACAAACACACCGCCCGGGCAACGAAGGAGTGGCTTCGTAAGAAGCATTTCAAGGTCCTGGAGTGGCCTAGCCAGTCTCCAGATCTCAACCCCATAGAAAATCTTTGGAGGGGAGTTGAAAGTCTGTGTTGCCCAGCGACAGCCCCAAAACATCACTGCTCTAGAGGAGATCTGCATGGAGGAATGGGCCAAAATACCAGCAACAGTGTGTGAAAACCTTGTGAAGACTTACAGAAAACGTTTGACCTGTGTCATTGCCAACAAAGGGTATATAACAAAGTATTGAGAAACTTTTGTTATTGACCAAATACTTATTTTCCACCATCATATGCCAATAAATTCATTAAAAATCCTACAATGTGATTTTCTGGATTTTTTTTCCTCATTTTGTCTGTCATAGTTGACGTGTACCTATGATGAAAATTACAGGCCTCTCTCATCTTTTTAAGTGGGAGAACTTGCACAATTGGTGGCTGACTAAATACTTTTTTTCCCCACTGTACCATGGCAGAGGTGAAAAGAGCAATAGGTAAGGCTGGGTTAACTTCACCTGGGAAAGATGAGGTGTGCTATGTTATGTTGGCCCATCTTAGTGATTAGGCACTGGATAAGGTATTGGTGTTGTACAACAGAGTGTGGGAGGAGGGGGAACTACCAGGCAGTTGGAAGGAGGCAGTAGTGGTACCAATCCGGAAGCCTGGGAAGGATCCAACGATGCCAACAAGCTATCGGCCAATAGCTTTAACATCACATGTATGTAAGATTATGGAACGTATGATTACGGAGAGGCTAACTTACTTCCTGGAGAGCAGGGGGCTAGTATCGCCACATCAGAGTGGGTTCAGGGAGGGTAGGGGAACTATGGATCCAGTGCTCTGCTTAGAAGCAGAGGTCAGGAAGGCTCAGGTAAACAAGCAGACTGTTGTAGCTGTCTTTTTTGATGTGGAGAAGGCGTATGATATGATGTGGAAGGAGGGGTTGTTAATCAAGCTTGATGTTATGGGGGTAGGAGGAAGAACGTACACCTGGATAAAGAATGTCCTGTTTGGAAGGTCTATCCAGGTGAGGGCGGGGAAGTCTTTATCAGGCAGCTACTTGGTGGATAACGGTACACCACAGGGGAGCGTGATTAGTCCTCTGTTGTTCTCAATCATGATCAATTATGTTTACTCTCAAGTACAGCCAAATATAGGGAGGTCGTTATTTGCAGGTGATGGGGCCTTATGGAAGAGGGGAAGAAATGTGCCATACATAGTCAGGAAGGTGCAGGAAGCAATTGATGAGGTAGAGCGGTGGGCATTAATGTGGGGATTCAGGTTCTCTGTAGAGAAAAATCAAACTGTTCTTTACCAGGAGGAAGGTGGGAGATGAGGTACGCTTGAGGTTATATGGGAGAAACTTGGAGAGGGTGGGGGCCTTCAGGTTCCTTGGGGTATACTTTGACACTAGACTGACCTGGGCAGAACACATTGAGAGAGTGGTGGGAAAGTGTAAGAAGGTGCTAAATGTGATGCGCTGTCTGACGGGGAAGGATTGGTGGGCTGGGCGTTCCTCATTGAAGACCATGTATGTTGCATTGATCCGATCTGTAATAGACTATGGCAGTATAGCGTATGGTTCGGCAGCCCGGACCTCACTGGAAAGGCTAGATGTCATACAGGGGCAAGGACTCAGAATATGTAGTGGGGCGTTTTGGACGTCCCCAGTGGCTGCATTACAGGTGGAGATCGGGGATATGCCATTGCAGATTAGGAGACAGCAGCTGGCAATGAATTATTGGGTCAACCTACAAGGACATGGGGTGTCTCATCCTGTGAAAGGGATTTTACAGGCATGCTGGGAACATGAGTGAAGACAGAACACGAGCTTTGGGTGGGTTGGTAATACCCATGCGAAGGAGATGGGAATGTATGGAAGGGAGTTTAGTCCAACGGTAGCTATTCCTGTAAATCCACCATGGCTACTCCCGCCTCCGGTAGTTGATCTAGAAGTGTTGGAGAGACTACAGAAAGATAGGGAGGGTGTTGATCCATCTGATTTCTTTAAGAGACGTCTGGAAACTGTTTATCAGGATTTTGTGGCCATTTCCACAGATGGTTACACAAAAGATCCATGGACAGGACGTACTGGGTCAGCATTTGTAGTGCAGGAATGTGGGGTGGAAGTCAGGAAACTTATTATAGATCATCTGGCTGTATATACGGCGGAGCTGATGGCCATACTGTTGGCCTTGCAGTGGGTGGAGGAAGTCAAACAAGACAGAGTAATTATTTGCTCTGATTCATGTGCAGTGTTAATGAGTCTCCAGTCCTTTAGCTCACGTAGCAGACAAGACCTGCTTTATGAGGTGCTACAAATCCATGGCAGGATTAAACAGATGGGTATTCAGATAATATTTACTTGGTTCCCAGCTCATGTGGGGGTTGAGGGGAAAGAGGCAGTATATGAACAGGCTAAACAAGCACTTGGTAGTGGGGATGTTGAAGTTTCAATGAGCAAGGTAGAGGCAAAAAGACTGATATATACAGTGATGGTGCAGAGATGGCAGGAGCAGTGGAATAGAGATAATAAGGGAAGGCATTTATTTCAAGTACAGAGGAAAGACAGGGAGGGGAGGACAGCAGGAAGGGACAGAAGAGAGGAGGCTATTTTTTTTACAAGATTAAGGGTGGGACACAGCCATTTGAATAAGACATTAAATGTGATAGGAAAGCATCCAACAGGAAAGTGTGATTATTGTCAGGAAACAGAGACCGTGGAGCATGTATTGCTACAGTGTGGACATTATCAGAGGGAAAGAGAGAGGATGAGATCTTGTATGAGGGAGAAGGGGATACAGGAAATTAGTGTAAAGAGTATATTGAGTAGAACGTCATTAGAAATAGTCTCAAACGTTGCAGGTAGGATTTAGTTTCTCCCTGTCTCTGGCCCACACTCCAGTACAGTAGGTGGCGGTAATGCACCATAACGTTGGATGCCAATAGCCGATAAACCCCACTGAAGAAGAAGAAGGACGCAAAGATACGTCGGCTGCCAAGATGGCGGGGACAATGTTGAGGTCTCTTAGCAAACTCGGACGTCCTTCAACAAAATTGATTTTAAATAGTAATTTAGTTAGCCCTGCTTTCACTGTCCTGCAAAACAGGTGAGATTCTCATATTTCGATAAGTGCAAGTATAGTTTAACCGGACAATAATGACCAAATAGGTCGTTTAGGGATCAAAACGGTCACATAACAGCCAGCATTAGCTAGCTAACAAAAGGCACTGCTCATCATACAACAGCGTTTGGGCTTGTCGTTCACAGACCTGACAGGCCACCCAACATCAACATATTGTGTCTTATGTTGTGTCAGAAGGAACTGTTGTATACTTGCTGTAACATTAAAACAGCTTTTAGTTAGGTGGCAAACCGGCTAACGTTAGTAGCTAGGTTACTTGAGTCGAATCATGTGGATTTTGACAGCACTGCAGCACATTCGATTCGTGGCCAGCTTGTCCTCTTGCGAACTAGCAGAGTAACGTTAACCTTACCTAGCAATTTCTTGCAATTAAAATGCATGTTTCTCACTTGTCTGAAAAAACGTCTACAATGAGTAGAACGTTGTCACAAAATAGGTCTGGATTCCAGGCTAGCTAGTTAGTCACCTTGTTGTAGTTTGCTAGGCTCAATAACAACACGTTTAGATAACGTTTTATGAGTGTTTACACAACCTGAAGCCAGTTACTGTATTGAGGTCAACAACACCGGTTGTACACCTCTCACACATTCATATGAATCACTTCAGAGTCAAATATAAAAACGTGTTAGACAGTAACTTGGAACAGTTCAGCCTTTTCGAGAGAGAAAAAAAACAATCAATTTGTGCCTTGAGAAGTCGGCTATGAACCATTACCAACAGTTGGGTAATGCTTGATATTGAGGCCTGCTTTATACACAAAATCATTATATTTGGTGAGTCTCTGTTTATTCCTACTGTTTTACCTGTGTGAAATGTAATTAGTGACCATGTCGTCAGTCTGTCTTGGTTGACCTAGAGCAAATTAATGCCCTACCCAGGCCTCCAGTCTACTTATATTAGGAGTTTACTTGGCACATGTTATCAAAAAGGTCAAATAAGGGGTGCTTATGTTTGTCCTGTTTCACACATGTACAAGTGTGTAACCTGTATAAGTGTGTGTGGTGTGAATTATTTTGATATTTTTTGCATATCCCACTCCCCCTGTATTATTTGTTATTGCTCTGAGAAAGCATTAGTTTACCTCACTAGAGTGTGTAGGTTAAACAAGTGGTTTTCAAACCTCCTCCTAGACATTTCACAATTTTGTTGTAGTCCTGAACTAGCTCACCTGATTCAGGTAGGCAAGGGCGCTTGATGATTAGTTCAAATAGATGGAACGGCTGGGGGTCCCTGAGGAGAGTTTAAAACCCCTTGGGTTAAACACTGGGTCATCCACATACACACACTGCCTTAGTACCATTGATGCATCATGGTTGCTTGTTGTTCTCTCTTTCCAGGCAGAAACAGTGGCAGCCAGATGTGGAGTGGGCGGAGCAGTATGCCGGGGCGGTGATGTACCCCAGTGCCATCACTGAGAAATGGGTCCCCCCACCGTGGAATGGTACGCCCCACTGTTTTGTTCAGTCTTCATCTATAGGCCTGCTAGTTGTTATTACGGATGGGCATGAGTAATCGAGTACTCAAATTGACATCAAAACTCAATATTGTGTTCCACGATATAATATAATCAGTTGATATTACAGTTTCAGTAAATTAATCTTAAATGGCACTTGTTTTTTTTATTGACTGAATATATGAGGCAATTTAGCAATTAGGGTTTGTTATCTGTATGAAAATGTATGCACTCACTAACTGTAAGTCACTCTGGATAAGAGTGTCTGCTAAATGACTAAAATGTAATGTGAAATGTTATCTGTAATGGTTATTATAAATTAGGCATTGTTGCTCACTGTTGGCATGTAGATAAATGCACACTTATTTTTTTACACTTATTTTTTCCCTTGTTCTAAAAATAGCTTTTTTTCATTCGAGTACTCAAAGTCAAAGGTCAAATCCCAAGTGGTTTTTTAGGCCCAAGTCCAAAGTTGTGTATTATGATTGAAATCTGTTTGTTTGATATGTGGTAGTTGCATTTTATTGACTGCTGCTCCATCAAACCTGATTGGCCACAACATTGTTGTCAGTGGTTTCTAAACTCATTCTGTGACTTTATCACTTTATTATAGATTTAGAATCATTCCACATCATGCTCTGTGACGTTGTCATACAGTCATTCTACATACAGCTTTATCTCAACTCGTATGCATGAATTCCGAACCAACTAGCCCAGGGGTGTCAAACTCATTTTAGCTCAGGGGCCACATGGAGGAAAATCTATTCCCAAGTGGGCCGGACCGGAAAAATCATGGTGTATATATATAACTTAAAAACAACAACTTCAGATTGTTTTCTTTGTTTTAATACGATCAACATACAACATAAAGATGGAGCCTGAGGACAGTGTGTCCAAAATAGTACAAGCACAACATCACTATTAATCATAAAACACGTCAAGTTTATTTGAAAATTCTAAAGAAAAAGAACACACAAACACACAATGCCTCAGTGATTAACAGAACTGTTTCACAGATCACAGAACTATATCAGGGTGTCATTTCTCAGGCAGAAATGTAGATAAAAATAATGAAATCCTGTTCCCCAAACAAGTGCAAGAACCACAGAGTCAAGAATAGGTTAAATATACAAATAAAATCAATTAAAAACAATAGCACATCAACATAAAAACATATAAACATAAAGCTGGAGCCTGAGGACAGTGTCCAAAAGCACAACATCACTATTAATCATAAAACACCAAGTAATTTGAAAGTTCTGAGGACAAAGAACACACAAACACACAATGCCTCAGTGATTCACAGAAGTATATCACAGATCACAGAACTATATCAGGGTGTCATTTCTCAGGCAGAAATGTAGATAAAAATAATGAAATCCTGTTCCCCAAACAAGTGCAAGAACCACAGAGTCAAGAATAGGTTAAATATACAAATAAAATAAAATCAATTAAAAACAATAGCACATCAACATAAAAACATATAAACATAAATCTGAAAGCGTTGCTCAAACTCCCGTAACAGTCCCGTTATTTTATCTTTGAACCGCTTCATGTCTGCCACATGTTGGGTCGCGCACACATTTTTCAGACAGGGGAAGTGAGCTGCATCACCACTGGCAAGTTGCGTCTCCCACAATGACAGCTTCAACTTGAAAGAACGTATGCTGTCATAATACTGCGTGACAACTTTGTTGCGCCCTTACAGCTGTTTGTTCAAGTTATTCAGGTGCTCTGTAACATCCACCATAAATGCAAGGTCCTGCATCCATTCTGCGGAATGAAATTCTAACACTGGTTTGCCCTTTTCTTCCATGAACTGTTCAATTTCTTCTCGTAAATCAAAGAAACGCCTCAGCACAGCACCTCGGCTTAACCATCTTACCTCAGTGTGGTATGGCAGGCCATAGATGTGGTCTTTCTCTCTGAGAAGGCTGTCAAACTGACGGTGATTCAGGCTTCTGGATCGGATGAAATTAACAATATGGATGACCACCTTCATGACGTTATCCATCTTTAATGACTTGCAACACAAAGCCTCCTGGTGCAAAATACAGTGAAAAGTCAAAAAATCACGTCCTCCATTTGCAGATTGCACTTTCTCTCTGAACTTTGTCACAACGCCTGCTTTTTTCCCGATCATTGAGGGCGCACCATCTGTAGCCAGGCTGACAGCGCGGGACCAGTCCACTCCGACCCTGTCCAGCGCGCCGTCGAGTGCGGTAAAAATATCAGCTGCTGTCGTTGTATCTGTCATCGGCACCAACTCCACGAACTCCTCGGTGACGGTCAATGTGTCATCAACTCCGCGGATGAAAATGGCCAGTTGTGCGACATCTGTAATGTCCGTGCTTTCATCAATTGCAACCGAAAACGCAATAAATGACTTTACTTTTTGCTTCAACTGGCTGTCCAAATCCACTGAAAGATCGGAAATCCTGTCTGCAACTGTGTTTCTTGTCAGGCTGATATTTGCAAAAGCCTGCCGCTTTTCAGGGCACACAATCTCCGCTGCCTTCATCATGCATGTTTTTACAAATTCACCCTCACTAAATGGTTTTGAAGCCACTGCGAGTAAACACAGACTGCTGTTTCTTCAGACCCGCCAACAGTTCATTCACCTTCTCTCATCTCCGCTGTCCTTGAAAGTTGTCATATTTGTCGGCATGAAGACTCACATAGTGGCGACGAAGGTTATATTCTTTCAGCATTGCAACATGCTCTGAACACACCAAACATACAGCTTTCCCATTCAATTCCGTGAATAAATAGGATGACCATTTTTCTTGGAACACTCTGCACTCTGCGTCCACTTTTCTCTTTTTTGACAGAGACATATTGGGGCAATGAGGGTGCCAAAGCACATAATGTTAAAAGTAGAAGCCGTAAAAAAAATCGCGGGCAGAACAAAGTAGCTCATTGGCTGCACGTGCTTGACCTACTTGCTCTGCCCCGGTATAAACAGTTTGCTTGCTTAACACAATTGCTATTGCGCCATCCAGTGGACGCAATTGGAACAGCAGTTTATTTTATTGAAAAATTGCAGCGCATTTTTATACTTTACCCAAAAAAAAAAAGACAATTTTTTATTAATTTTTTTATCATCTCGCGGGCCGGATTAAACCCGTTTGCGGGCCTGATCCGGCCCGTGGGCCGGACGTTTGACACCCCTGGGTTAGAGTCATAAGTGTTTTTTTCACATATGCTGGGCTATTAACAAGTGCAGGAGTGAGAAACGTTGACAGGAGGCCTGCTCAGTCAAAAGCCATGAAGGCATATCATTCTGTCGGATCCCAGGTAAACTTTCCCTCCAGAAAGACACAATGTTCAGATTAGCAGCCCAATAATACAGTTTAAAGTGAGGAAGGCCAAAACCCCCCTCTATCTTGTACTTGCATAAATGCTTCTTTGAAATTCTGGCTGCCTTGTTATCCCATAAGAATGGAATTACTATTGAATACAGTTTCTTAAAATAGCTTTGTGGTATGAAATTGGGTAGACATTGGAAGAGGTAAAGAAACCTGGGTAGGACAACCGTTTTAATAGCGTTTATACGACCAACCAAGGAAATAGGCAGAGTTGTCCAAAAATCAATTTTTTGTTTAAGCTGATCAATTTTCATGTCCCAATTCGTTTTCAATAGCTGATGAAGTTTTCTTGTCACTACAATGCCAAGGCTTGTGAACTTGTCCTTCACTGTTCTAAATTGGGTAGATTGCAGAAATTGCATATCCACAGGCCGTGATATCGGCATCAATTCGCATTTTTGCCAGTTTATCTTGTAAATAAAATAAATTGGTCATTTAGCAGACGCTCTTATCCAGAGCGACTTACAGGAGCAATTAGGGTTAAGTGCCTTGCTCAAGGGCACAGACAGTTTTTTCACCTAGTCGGCTCGGGGATTAGAACCAGCGACCTTTCGGTTACTGGCACAACGCTCTTAACAACTAAGCTACATGCCGCCCTGTAGCCAGAGAAGGAGCCAAATGTATTTATCAAGTTAAGTAAGGGGGGAATATAAGTTTTAGGCATGGATAAAAACAAAAGAACATCGTCTACATAGAGAGAGATTTTGTTCTGCGTGTCTTTTATCTTAAGGGGAGCTATATCTGCACATACGCAAATGCGAGTAGCAAGGGGTTCCATTGTATAGCGAAGAGAGCAGGCGAAATAGGGTACCACTGTCGACAGCCTTTGAACAGGCGGAATGACTACGACATCTCCTGATTGGTTACCACGGATGCCATTGGGTGTGCATAAATAATTCTTATCCAGTTAATAAATTCCTTTCCAAACCCGAAATGCTCCAGAATTCTATTACATATCCATTGGGCCCAGGGGCCTTGCTGTTTGGAAATTGTGCTATCGCTGTGTTAAGCTCCTCTAAATTTATCCCGGCACCGAGTGCAGCAGCTTGCCCCCCTGTCTAGTTTAGGAAGTTCACATTCAGTGAGAAAGTGTTCCATAGTTTGTGGATCAGTAGCATTTCGATTGATATAGCTCTGAGTAAAACTGCGCAAAGCATTTATTAATATCCTGCAGATCTGTTACTATTTTACCATTCTTGTCTTTTTATTTTATGAATAGCTCCTAGATGCCTGTACATGCCTTAGCTGTCTTGCTAATAATTTATGTGGTTGTCACCCAGTTCAAAATAACTGTTGCATTCTAGCAAGTAAAGAGGCCACCCGTTTGGAAAGGATAGTATTGTATTTCATATTTCAACTTTGTGATCTTCTCAAGGACTGCATTCGAGGAATTTGTTCTAAAAACATTCTCTTGTTCCCCCTAACTCTCTTTCAATTAATTTCAACCTAGTATTGGCGTGTTTCTTCCTCTCCGATGTATATGAAATAATGTAACCTCTAATCACAGCCTTGAGAGATTCCCAAAGGGTGGAGTCGTCAACATCCCCCGTGTCGTTAGCGCAGAGGAAAAAAGCAATCTGCTCCATCAAATACTGACACAGTCTCATCTTTCAACAAGTAGTCTGTAATTAGAATCGGTTGATAGGTAACCGACGCAGCTGCTGAAATTAGTTTGGAGTCCAACAAAAAATAGTCAATTCTGGAATATGACTTATGAACTGATGAAAATAAAGAATAATCCCTATCAGTCTCCAAATATCGACAATGTTAAGGTTTGTCATCAATGTATTTAGACAGTCACTGGCATTTGATTGTTGAACTGACCTTGATAGCTGTTTATCTAAAAGAGGATCTAACATACAGTTAAAGTTGCCTCCAACAATAACACTTGTATCTGAGATATTTGCTATGGCCTTAAATACCCTTTGTAAAAAATAATGGATCATCGAAGTTGGGTCCATATAAATTGACCAAGGTTATTGGTATCGAATTCAGTGTACCAGCCACAATAATATACCGACCATTAGGATCTGAAATCGAGGATGAGTAAATAAAATGAATGTTTTTCCTTATCAGGATTGCTACCCCTCTCGCTTTTGCATCAAAATTAGACTGGTATATCTGACTGATCCAGCCGACTAGTAGTTTGTCCTAAGCCGAGCGTTTTAATGAGTTTCTTGAAGAAGCACTATGTCAGCGCCAAGTGATTTAAGATGGGAAAAAACCTTAGCTCTTTTCACGACATGACCCAAGCCATTGCAGTTCCAACTGACTATCTTTAATCCACCAGGTCTACTCTATGCCTGGTCACTATGTGGCATTTCTTATTTTAGAGCAAATTGTTGCTGTCATACAAAACCCAAAAGGAAAACATCCCGCCGTGCGGGAACTTGTCATGCCACCTGTACTAAAAGTGAACATAAAACACAGACCCCATACCCCCTCCCGTCTCATTACTGAGTGACTTCCCCAAACGAAGCACTCCTTGACTAACACACAAACCTTACGGTACCTAGACATAAAGCCTGAACTAACTCGGCATCTATAGATGCTCCGCATTTAAACAAATATTAAATAACACTTATCTCTCACGTCAGGGGCTGTGGGACTAAAACATGATTGGCTAAACAATGCTATATAAGCAATAACATCTCACCCATCATTATAAGTCCCAATGTCTGATCTTCTGATCGAAAAGACATCGGCAGGAAATTCAAACACGTTCCTGGCCTGTATTTGCCACTTAGCCTGCTGACAGCAGTTCTGTATCCTCAGCCAGGGAGCTTGCTTGACAAGAACAGGTCGGCCTCTTTTGGGTTGTCAAACGTACGTGTTGATCCCTCGACTGTCATCTTAAACCAGGCTGGGAAGAGGAATCAATATCGGATGTTGGCCGCCCTGCATTTCTTGCACAACTCATCATACTCTTTCCGTTGGTTCCTCACCTCACAAAGTAAGATCTGGGTAGAAAGACACCCTGGCTCCGTTGTAGTTAAGGGGGAACTTATGACTAGCCAGCTTGAGGATGAGATCCCTGGTCTGGGGATAGTGCAGCCGTGGTGGTGCGCCCTTGGCCGGCTTCGTTGCCTGTGATCTGTGTGCGCGGTCGATCAGCATGGGCGTTTTGAAGTGTTCACTCCCCAGCAATACTGGTATCAGCGCCGAAACAAATTCAGTGGGTTTCCCTTTCTCAGTGTCCTGCTGGATCCCAAATATCCGGATGTTCGGCCGTCTTGAATGCGACTCGAGCATTTCCATTCGGGCTTTCAGGGTTTTGTTGTCATTTTCTCAATGTCCTGTAGCCTGGTCTTTTGATCAACTGTCGTCTGCTCGACCTCATGCACCCTACCCTTGTTTGCCTTCACAGTTTCAGTCAAAGTCCCAATACTATTTGAGATATCAGCCAACCTTGTGTCCACCTTCTTGCTTAGTGAGTTTATAGCGGCCAGTAGGTCACTTGGAGTAGGTTCTGTGGGGAGCTCTTGGGAGCTAGCATCTTCAGCTAACTCCTCGTGGGTTGGCGATTGTTGACATCGGTTTGTTGTCTGTCTCATCCAAATGATCTTGTTTAGCGCCCCCTCTTTTTGGTGCCTTTTCCTTTTGTCATATTGCCAGACAATGTTTAAAGTTATAGGGGGTGAGAGATTAAGATAAATATAAATTTGTTTCAAAATTGAGCGGAGCTCTAACAAAACACGTCTATTCCATAGCACGCTCTCTAGCCCCCCCCCGGTTTTACTTTTAACAATAAAGTAGCTTTCTTATCAACTTTAACTGCCAAATCTCCTCTCAATCTCTCTCTCGCTCTCCACAGATAAGGATGCTCCTATGGAGAAGGAGGTGTCTAACCTGACCATTAACTTTGGCCCCCAGCACCCCGCGGCCCACGGCGTGCTGCGTCTGGTGCTGGAGCTCAGCGGGGAGTCAGTGAAGAAGTGTGATCCCCACGTGGGCCTGCTGCACCGCGGCACAGAAAAACTAATTGAGTACAAGACTTACCTGCAGGTACGTAACACCATGTAGCACACCTAGAGACAGTAAGGTATGGCACCAAGTGGTATGTAAGAAAACATCCAAAAACACTAAGGCTGAATCATGGCAGAATAGTTAAACCTGCAGCTAGGATAGCAAAATAGTTCAGCCGTCAGCTAGGATAGCAAATTGGCTGAAAGTTACTAGCGTCAGTGTCCTGGCTAAGATGCTTGTAATGTACAATCTCGTGTTAAGGCTCTTCTATAACGGGCATATTTTTGTTTGATGAAATGTATTGATCAATCTTCCTGTGTGTACTATAGGCGCTGCCCTACTTTGACAGGCTGGACTACGTGTCCATGATGTGTAACGAGCAGGCCTACTCTCTGGCCGTGGAGAAGCTGCTCAACATCCAGGCCCCTCCCCGCGCACAGTGGATCAGAGGTGAGACCAGGTGCTTCTAGACGACCATGCCAGAAAGGACAAACTAACCAATACATTCAACTGATGAGCAAACCAACTTAAATGAGCTTTTTTTTCCCGAATTGTAGGTTCAGAGATAAGGGTACAGTTTGGGTTAACAAGTGGCATTTGTGGTTAAAAAAGTGCTGCGCCTCCCTCCTTTACCAGCATGACAATAACAAGCGTGAGAATCATGACGACCTTAGGTAATCTGGCCCCATTTACAATTTTATAGTCACTAGTATGAAAATGTAAGCACGCACTAACTGTAAGTCGCTCTGGATAAGAGCGTCTGCTAAATGACTAAAATGTCTAAAATGTCACTAGGGGGCAGTAGTTAGCTACATGGAGTTCAACAGTCAACATGGGAATACAGTGGGACTGTGGCTTGTCATGGAACACAATCTCCACACAGGCAGAAGATGGGCAACAGTTGGTGAATTAAGTAAGTATGACTTTTCAGTGTCAACTTGTCTTGTAGTTCTTTTCGGCGAGCTGACTCGCATCCTGAACCACATCATGGCCATCACCACACACGCCCTGGACATCGGAGCCATGACCCCCTTCTTCTGGATGTTCGAGGAGAGAGAGAAGGTGAGAACAGAAACAGAATTTAGGATCTGGGGCCGTATGTATCAAGCATCACAGAGAAGGAGTGATGATGTAGAATCAGTTTTGCCTTTTCGATCATAACGAATCAGATTAAAGCACTCTGAGATGCTTTATGAACGGGTCCTGATCTTCCTCCCTCCTTTTGCTGAAGTAGCCATTTTTAACTCCTTAAATAATAATATGCCATTTAGCAGACAGTTTTATAGATGTGCGCATACATTTTTACGTATGGGTGGTCCCGGGGATCGAACCCACTACCCTGGCGTTACAAGCGCCATGCTCTACCAATTGAGCTACAGAGGGGGTTTTTAAAGTCCAATGCAGCCGTTCTTATCTGAATATCAAGTCATTTCTGGGTTACTATTAAGTATATTACTGTGATTGTTTTCAGTTAAAATTGTGAAAAAGAAACAAAAATTGCTTCGTAGCAAAGAGCAATTTCTCAAGCAAGAATTTTGCGAGGACTGTCTGAGAGTGGTCTGAGTGGGGATGGGGTAAACTAGCTGGCAGAGAGGTTTGGAACTCTCTTTCTTATTGGTATATTAACAAATGTAATGTCACCAGACAGGCCAAAACTCCATCTCACCCAAACAGGCCGAAATTTCAGGCAGTCTTTTCAAACGTCTCATACACTAAAAGTGCATTATCATAATTTTCACAATTTCCCAGTATTATTCCAACCTCAGTGTGTAAATATATGTAAAACACAGGAAAATCATGTTTTTGATTGCACTGGACCTTTAATGGTGTTTTGTCTTGTCTCTATCCTTCTCCTAGATGTTTGAGTTCTATGAGCGTGTCTCAGGGGCCAGGATGCATGCAGCCTACGTCAGACCTGGAGGAGTACACCAGGTGAGGGCTGCCTGGGAACTAAGTGTTATGGGGTTGCTCCTGGGTGAAGTTTCCCCTAGGTCCAGATCTAGGATCAGCATCCTCTCCCCCAATCCTAACATTCACCGGGGGGACGGACGGACGGACGGACGGACGGACCACAAAACTGACCCAAGATCAGCGTCTAGGGGCAACTTCACCCTACAGCTATTTATTTTTTCATTTTATTTTTTATTTCACCTTTATTTAACCAGGTAAGCCAGTTGAGAACAAGTTCTCATTTACAACTGCGACCTGGCCAAGATAAAGCAAAGCAGTGCGATAAAAACAACTGTGACATATGGGGTAAAAAAACATAAAGTCAAAAAAATACAACAGAAAATATATATACAGTGTGTGCAAATGTAGCAAGTTATGGAGGTAAGGCAATAAATAGGCTATAGTGCAAAATAATTACAATTAGTATTAACACTGGAATGCTAGATGTGCAAGAGATTATGTGCAAATAGAGATACTGGGGTGCAAAAGAGCAAAATAAATAACAATATAGGGATGAGGTAGTTAGGTGGGCTAATTTCAGAAGGGCTGTGTACAGGTGCAGTAATCGGTAAGGTGCTCTGACAACTGATGCTTAAAGTTAGTGAGGGAGATAAGTGTCTCCAGCTTCAGAGATTTTTGCAATTTGTTCCAGTCATTGGCAGCAGAGAACTGGAAGGAATGGCGGCCAAAGGAGGTGTTGGCTTTGGGAATGACCAGTGAGATATACCTGCTGGAGCGCAGACTACGGGTGGGTGCTGCTATGGTGACCAATGAGCTAAGATAAGGCGGGGATTTGCCTAGCAGTGATTTATAGATGGCCTGGGGCCAGTGGGTTTGACGACGAACATGTAGTGAGGACCAGCCAACAAGAGCGTACAGGTCACGGTGGTGGGTAGTGTATGGGGCTTTGGAGACAAAACGGATGGCACTGTGATAGACTACATCCAATTTGCTGAGTAGAGTGTTGGAGGCTATTTTGTAAATGACATCGCCGAAGTCAAGGATCGGTAGGATAGTCAGTTTTACGAGGGCATGTTTGGCAGCATGAGTGAAGGAGGCGTTTGTTGCGAAATAGGAAGCCGATTCTAGATTTAACTTTGGATTGGAGATTCTTAATGTGAGTCTGGAAGGAGAGTTTACAGTCTAACCAGACACCTAGGTATTTGTAGTTGTCCACATACTCTAGGTCAGACCCGTCGAGAGTGGTGATTTTAGTCGGGTGGGCGGGTGCCAGCAGCGTTCGATTGAAGAGCATGCATTTAGTTTTACTAGTGTTTAAGAGCAGTTGGAGGCTACTGAAGGAGTGTTGTATGGCATTGAAGCTCGTTTGGAGGTTTGTTAACACAGTGTCCAATGAAGGGCCAGATGTATACAAAATGGTGTCGTCTGCGTAGAGGTGGATCTGAGAGTCACCAGCAGCAAGAGCGACATCATTGATATACTATATAGCTATGGGACTCGATGTATGCGATGGAATGGTCGCTATAAAGATAAGATGATTGTGTTATCTGTTTGTTCCAGGACATGCCACTGGGACTAATGGATGACATCTACGAGTGGTGCAAGAACTTCTCCATCAGAATAGACGAGGTGGAGGAAATGTTGACCAACAACCGTATCTGGAAGAACCGCACTGTGGACATCGGGGTTGTGTCTGCAGAGGACGCACTCAACTATGGCTTCAGGTGAGATGCACTTTCACACACACACACACACACACATACACTCTCAAACTGTTGAGAAGCTAATGAAAGATGTAACTAACTCAAATCAAATTGTATTGGTCACATACAGTGCCTTGCAAAAGTATTCATCCCCCTTGGCGTTTTTCCTATTTTTTTGCATTACAACCTGTAATTTAAATGGATTTTTATTTGGATTTCATGTAATGGACATACACAAAATAGTCCAAATTGGTGAAGTGAAAAGAAAAAAAAAACTTGTTTCAAAAATTTCTAAAAAATATATTACGGAAAAGTGGTGTGTGCCATATGTATTCACCCCCTTTGCTATGAAGCCCCTAAATAAGATCTGGTGTAACCAATTACCTTCAGAAGTCACATAATTAGTTAAAGTCCACATGTGTGCAATCTAAGTGTCACATGATCTCAGTATATATACACCTGTTCTGAAAGGCTCCAGAGTCTGCAACACCACTAAGCAAGGGGCACCACCAAGCAAGCGGCACCATGAAAACCAAGGAGCTCTCCAAACAGGTCAGGGTCAAAGTTGTGGAGAAGTACAGATCAGGGTTGGTTTATAAAAAAAGATCAGAAACTTTGAACATCCCACGGAGCACCACTAAATCCATTATACATTTTTTTTGAAAGAATATGGCACCACAACAAACCTGCCAAGAGAGGGCCGTCCACCAAAACTCACGGACCATGCAAGGAGGGCATTAATCAGAGAGGCAACAAATAGACCAAAGATAACCCTGAAGGAGCTGCAAAGCTCCACAGCGGAGATTGGAGTATCTGTCCATTTTACCACTTTAAGCCGTACACTCCACAGAGCTGGGCTTTACGGAAGAGTGGCCAGAAAAAAGCCATTGCTTAAAGAAAAAAATAAGCAAACACGTTTGGTGTTCGCCAAAAGGCATGTGGGAGACTCCCCAAACATATGGAAGCAGGTACTCTGGTCAGATGAGACTGAATAATGGATGGCGCTAAAAACAGGGAAATTCTTGAGGGAAACCTGTTTCAGTCTTCCAGAGATTTGAAACTGGGACGGAGGTTCACCTTCCAGCAGATGACCCTAAGCATACTGAGTGGGTTAAGGGGAAACATTTAAAAGTCTTGGAATGGCCTAGTCAAAGCCCAGACCTCAATCCAATTGAGAATCTGTGGTATGACTTAAAGATTGCTGTGCACCAGCGGAACCCATCCAACTTGAAGGAAATGGAGCAGTTTTGCCTTGAAGAATGGGCAAAAATCCCAGTGGGTAGATGTGCCAAGCTTATAGATACATACCCCAAGAGACTTGCAGCTGTAATTGCTGCAAAAGGTGGCTCTACAAAGTATTGAATTTGGGGTGGTGAATAGTTATGCACACTCAAGTTTTTTTTGGTCTTATTTCTTGTTTGTTTCACAATAACAAATATTTTGCATTTTCAAAGTGGTAGGCATGTTGTGTAAATCAAATGATACAAACCCCCCAAAAATCTAAATAGGAAAAATGCGAAGGGGGGTGAATACTTTCGCAAGCCACTGTACACATGTTTAGCCAAAGTTATTGCGGGTGTAGCTAAATGCTTGTGTTTATAGCTCCAACAGTGCAGTAATATCTAACAATTCACAACAATACACACAAATCTAAAAATAAAAGACTCCCTCTACTTGTCTGTCAGTGGTGTGATGCTGAGGGGTTCAGGCATCAAGTGGGACCTGAGGAAGTCTCAGCCCTACGACAAGTATGACGAGGTGGAGTTTGACGTCCCCATCGGCAGCAAGGGAGACTGCTACGACAGGTGAGAAGAACGCCTACTATCCTCTCTCTCTCTGTCTGCCTCTCTCGCTCGTTTACTTAGTATTGCCTTTGTATAGATGAGCGATTTTGACTGTTTTACCTTCATATTTATCATTGATTGTTTTTGATTGTATCCTCTACATCAGGGTTGCCCAACCCTGTTCCTGGAGAGCTACCCTCCTGTAGGTTTCCGCTCCAACCCCAGGTGTTACTAACCTGATTCATCTTATCAACCTGCTAATTATTAGAATCAGGTGTGCTAGATTAGGGTTGGAGCAAAAACCTACAGGACGGTAGCTCTCCAGGAACCGGGTTGGGCAGTCCTGCTCTTTTTTGCCTTGTCGGGGGCTTGTCTAGTGGTAGTGCTGCCACACCCGGTCCACATATGCCCCTGGAGGGCAGCGGTTCAATCCCCCGTTCCACCACTCACGTTCTCTGCTGGATCCCTCATCTGTCTCCCCATCTACTTAACAATATTTATATTTACATCTTGTTTTGTTCCCTCCCTCTTTGTCCTTGGTGTTGCTCAGGTACCTGTGCAGGGTGGAGGAGATGAGACAGAGTCTCAGGATCATGATCGAGGCCCTCAACAAGATGCCAGCAGGAGAGATCAAAGTGGACGACGCCAAGGTGGCCCCGCCCAAGAGATCTGAGATGAAGGTGAGAACGACTAAATGGAATTTGATTTGAGATCATTTAGGACAGTGGGGTGCACATTTTTGTTTTTGCCCTAGCACTAACACACCGGATTCAACTAATCAAAGGCTTGATGAGTTCATTAGTTGAATGAGGTGTCTGAGTGCACCTTTTTGGAAACACCGATTTAGAACATCCCCGCCGATTTCGTCTGCCTTTACCCTATAGTTAAACTCAAGCCCTGGTTATGGTGGAGTGTTGCACATTGAGTCTACATAAGCATAAACATCAGTTGTAATGGTGGTTAATGTTCCCATGTTAGATGTCCATGGAGTCTCTGATCCATCACTTTAAGTTGTACACAGAGGGTTACCAGGTGCCCCCCGGATCCACATACACAGCTGTAGAAGCACCCAAGGTAAGCCCTCCCTCCCTCAGACATACATGGATAGAAGAGCTTTGAGCCTTTCTCTGTTTGTAATTTAACCTCATACTTTGAGGATATTCTAAATGTGCAGTTTACTGTTTGTAATGGTGAGATTCTCCTCCAACTGATCAATGTTGTAGGTCATAGGACGCCTTTAGATATAACACAATTTCATGTCATTTATTACATTGATTTGACAGCCAGATATTCTGTAAATGTGCCAGATTTAGCTAGCTGGTTAATTAGAATCTGTAGTCCCTGGGAAAGTAGATAAAAACACTGAATTATATTATGATGTTGTGTAATGTGATCTCCTCTCCTGTCTCTTCCAGGGAGAGTTTGGTGTGAATGTGTTGGGTAGGAATATTAATATGTAATATTGTGTTATTTTCCAGGGAGAGTTTGGTGTGTATTTGGTATCTGACGGTTCCAGCAGGCCCTACCGCTGCAAAATCAAAGCTCCAGGATTTGCTCACTTGGTACGGGGAGTTCAAACTACCACAACACAGAAAGAATTCACACCCTGAATTATTTAACGCAGTTATTATAAATTATTCAATGTGTTAAACAGCTTCCTCCTCAAGGCTACTTACAGTTCATTAAGGACATTTAGAAACCAGTATAAAAGCATTTGTAAAAGAACACAAGCCCAACCCTGCCTTCCCCTCTCTGTCTCTGTTGTAACATGTTTGTTCTAGGGACATTAACACACCAGACCGTCCCAAACTGTTTTAGTTTCTGTATCAAATCACGATAAAATAACTTTATTGAAAGTGCATTGCGCAAACGTGTCGCAACACAGATGAAATAAGAAAAAGGTTATGTATGATGCTTCTTGCTGTTTATAGTTGAATTGGAGTTGGTTGGATTGGAGTTGGTTGATGGTTTTGCGATGTTGTCTTCCCCAGGCTGCCCTGGATATGATGGCTAAAGGACACATGCTGGCTGACGTAGTGGCCATTATTGGTAAGACATGTTTCTACTGGGTCATGTTCAGTAGGACACACTGTAGCAAAATGTTTTGCGACGGATAACAAAAATCTGTGTTCTGATTGTATTAGTACCTCTGTTTTAAAAACAAATCTATCTCTGCTTAACACGACCCTTATGTTATCAGTCAACCATTGAATATCAGAATCCTTAGCAATGAAATTAATGTACACTGAACAAAAATATAAACGCAACATGCAACAATTTCAACAATTTTACTGAGTTACAGTTCATATAATGAAATCGGTCAATTGAAATAAATTCATTAGGCCCTAGTCTATGGATTTCACATGCTATACATGTTGGTCACAGATACCTTTAAAAAAAAAAAAAATATGAGTGTGGATCAGAAAACCAGTCAGTATCTGGTGTGACCACCATTTGCCTCATCTCCTTCGTGTAGAGTTGATCAGGCTGTTGATTGTGGCCTGTGGAATGTTGTCCCACTCCTCTTCAATGGCTGTGCGAAGTTGCTGGATATTGGCGGGAACTGGAACACGTTGTTGTCCTGGGCTGGCGTGGTAACATGTGGTCTGCGGTTGTGAGGCCGGTTGGACGTACTGCTAAATTCTCTAAAATGATGTTGGAGGCGGCTTATGGTAGAGAAATGAACATTCAATTATCTGGCAACAGCTCTGGTGTACATTCCTGCAGTCAGCATGCCAATTGCACACTCCCTCTAAACATGAGACATCTGTGGCTTTGTTGTGTGACAAAACGGCACATTTTAGTGGTCTTTTATTGTCCCCAGCACAAGGTGCACCTGTGTAATCATCATGCTGTTTAATCAGCCTCTTGATATGCCACACCTGTCGGGTGGATTATCTTGGCAATGGAGAAATGCTCACTAACAGGGATGTAAACAAATTTGTGCACAAAATTTGAGAGAAATAAGCTTTTTGCGCGTATGGAAAATGTCTGATCTTTTATTTCAGCTCATGAAACGTGGGACCAACACTTTACATGTTGCGTTTATATTTTTGTTCAGCGTAGTTCCTGTTAAAAAATGTATGGTCACCGATGTATATGGTTGAGTTTTTGCTACTTTTTCTTGTGACAGGCACCCAGGACATTGTGTTTGGAGAAGTTGACCGTTAAGTTAAAACACCTGACTGTTGAATGATGACACCCATAGTTCCACTCTGAAGAGGATTTCTCAGCGTTGTCATTACTGTTTGTCTCCCATTCACTGTACTGAGATTCTGACAGATGGGCCAACTCGTAATCATCGATGTATAATGCTATAAACCTAATAAATATTTTATGACTGATCGGTCAAATAGTGTCAATTCACTTATCATTATCTTTGTAGTTAAGAAACATACAGTAAGACCTTTAGGGAAGTCATAACATGTGATGCTATTTCCGTTTTCAAAACACCATGTTGCACAACCAACATGTGGCGAAGAAGTGGTAAAGATCGAGTAAGTCGACAGAAACCGAAGCATTTCTAGGTGTCTTTCGATCTGTCCTTCCTCCAACACTGTGTGCAGGCCCACAGTCAGGGGAGTGGTCTGATCATCAAAAATGGACTGAGCTAAACCACAACTTCCCCCCTGCTCTACCCTGGATTTCTTTGCAACACTTCGTCATCACCACACTAAAACAACTGACTAGTCAGCCCTGCTCAACCTGTATCCTGGTTACTGACTGAGCAGTCTGACGTCCGGTAAAAATAAAGCTTGTTGCCGCTGCCTACTGTCCTGTTGTATCCTTGTTGCTGTGATGATGGGAGACAGATTCCCGTTTCTTTCAGCTCTTCCTCTGTGGATGAGCTTTGGCAGTGCTGGTGAGTCTGGAGTTTGATTAGTACAAACCTCTTGATGTTTGGTTATTGACCTGGGCTATGAAAGTTATTTATTTGTGGGATTAACATGAGTTTAACTTTTTGATTAATATAATCCACTGGAAGAAATATTTTAAAGTCAAGTAAATTATAAAGTATCATAGTGAGTCCCATGATTGAGATCAGGGCTCACATCCACAAAGCATCTCAGAGTAGTGCTGATCTGGGCTCCCGAGTGGCGCAGTGGTCTAAGGCACTGCATCTCAGTGCTTGAGGCGTCACTACAGACCCCCTGGTTCGATTCCAAGCTCTATCACAACCGGCCATGATTGGGAGTCGCATAGGGCGGCGCACTATTGGCCCAGCGTCGTCCGGGTTTGGCCGGTGTAGGCCGTCATTGTAAATAATAATTATTAACTGACTTGCCTAGTTAAATAAAGGTAAAATAAAAATCTAGGATCTGCCAATATAATCTTATTCATTATGATCTACAAGGCAAAACTGATCCAAGATCAGCACTCCTACTCTGAGATGCTTTGTAGATACGGGCCCAGATCTCATGGAGTCCAGCAAATAACATAGTTCGAGTTACAAATACCGGTACATCGTGTTCAAATCTTTTCACTGAAGACTGACATACAGTACCAGCCAAAAGTTTGGACACACCTACTCATTCAATGGTTTTTCTTTATTTTTACTATTTTCTGCATTGTAGAATAATAGTGAAGACATCAGAACTATAAAATAAAACATATGGAATCATGTAGTAACCAAAAATCTCAAATTTGGACTCCAGACCAAAGGATACATTTCCACCGTTCTAATGACTATTGCTCATGTTTCTTGGCCCAAGCAGGTCTCTTCTTATTGGTGTCCTTTAGTAGTGGTTTCTTTGCAGCAATTCGACCATGAAGGCCTGATTCACACAGTCCCCTCTGAACAGTTGATGTTGAGATGTGTCTGTGACTTGACCTCTGTGAAGCATTTATTTGGGCTGCAATTTCTGAGGCTGGTAACTCTAATGAACTTATCCTCTGCAGCAGAGGTAACTCTGGGTCTTCCATTCCTGTGGCGGTCCTCATGAGAGCCAGTTTCATCATAGCGCTTGATGGTTTTTGCGACTGCACTTTAAGAAACTTTCAAAGTTCTTGAAATGTTCCATATTGACTGACCTTCATGTGTTAAAGTAATGATGGACTGTCGTTTCTCTTTGCTTATTTGAGCTGTTCTTGCCATAATATAGACTTGGTATTTTACCAAATAGGGCTATCTTCTTCTGTATACCCCCCTACCTTGTCAGAACATAACTGATTGGCTCAAACACACTAAGAAGGAAACTAACTTTTAAGAAGGCACACCTGTTAATTAAAATGCATTCCAGGTGACCATCTCATGAAGCTGGTTGATAGAATGCCAAGAGTGTGCAAAGCTGTCATCAAGGCAAAGGGTGGCTATTTGAAAAATGTCAAATATAAAATCATATTTTGATTTGTTTAACACTGTTTTGGTTACTACATGATTCCATGTGTTATTTCATAGTTTTGATGTCTTCACTATTATTCTACAATGTAAAAATAAAGAAAAGCCTTGAATAAGTAGGTGTGTCCAAACTTTGGACTGGTAGTGAAGGTCCGTCAGTGAAAAGATTTCAATGTAATGTATCGGTATTTGGAACTCGTTAAATATTATTTTGTTACTATTATGAATTATCAACCATTTCGTTGATAGAAACCCTGTAGCGACATGTTTACAATAATAATTATTGAAGTGGGTAAGATGATCATTTCTCCTTCCTGTCTGTAAATGGTTTTGCACATGACTGTTTTAACCTGGTTTTAGAAATAGATTTTTCATTATGACAAACTGGAGTTTGGAGCAAAACATTTCTTGTATATTAGTGTAGGATTGGTGATTCTGACATTTTCTCTATAGAGGGTAAAACGATGTCTGAGATGTCAAACAGTTAACTATTGGTTAGATGGACCGAATGTGTGTAAAAGATTTTAAAAAGAAAAGAAAAAAGGATAGGGCTCAATTCTAGTTTCGGTGCCATTTCTGTGAAAGCAGAAGCGAAGCAGTGGCCACATTGGTCCTCTAACATTTGATACTGAAGAAAGAATGTGATAGCATTACTTTTTCACGGCACTGGTATGCACTGACGAAATATCAGCACCATCTACATGGTCCACACACACACACACACACACAGAAGATTACACTATATCTAAGCATCAGTGTAAGTGTACTGCACCTATATGCATGCATATACTATCAGTTATCCATATTGAGTGTTTTCTTCCACATAGCATTCTCTATTTAAATCTACAGCTGTTTTCTGAGGCTAACAGATAAGCGGAAAAGAAACAAAAATAGGTTATAAATCAACCACATCACCCTAGTCCCCCCTCAGTTGCACACACACACCAGACCGAGAATAGAGATAAAATAATCACATTTTCCATATGAGAACTGAGAGACACTCCATGTGAATGTGATGATTATTATGCCTACTTGTCAGTACAGAATGATATTAACCAAGATCCTTTTTGACATGGTGTGGATAGGAGTAGGTAGGTACTGTACCAGCCAAACAGGTAATGAAAGATGACCGTGAGATCTGCATGACAGACTGAGATTACTGGTGGTCACTTGCAATAACGGATATTATCTGGTTGTTTATACATTTGAGTAATTTAGCAGACGCTCTTATCCAGAGCGACATACAGTTAGTGAGTGCATACACTGGCCCCCCGTGGAAAAACGAACCCACAACCCTGGCGTTGCAAGCGCCATGCTCTACCAACTGAGCTACACGTGGCCTATCTTAGTTACATGCACTGTAAGTCGCTCTGGATAAGAGCATCTGCTAAATGACTAAATTGGTGGTCAAAACCTCAGAGAACCATCCTGTAAATAGAAATTATTCTCCTCTGTCCTCAGCGGCCCTGGGTGAGCCTCAGATCTGCTACATCCTGGACGGCATCTTGTTTCTGTACGGTATCATCCTTACTGTGCTCTACTGCAGGATCAAGGTACAGCTGCCTTGCCTTCTACACTCTATAAATAGTTGTATACCCTTTCCCCAGATACTGTAAATGCCTCATCACAATTCTATCTCTGAGATCTACCGACAGTGCCTTAGACTTCATGGTATAGTTTCTGCTCTGACATGCACTGTCAACTGTGGGACCTTATATAGACAGGTGATGTGTTTCTTTCTGAATCATGTCCAAACAGTTGAATTGGTCAAAGGTGGACTCCAATCAAGTTATAGTAACACCTCAAGGATGATCAAAGGAAATTGGATGCACCTGAGCTCCATTTGGAGTGTCATAGCAAAGGGGTGTGAATACTTATGTAAATTAGATTTCTGTATTTCATTTTCAATAAATTAGCAAAACAATTCTAGAAACATGTTTTCACTTTGTCATAGGTATTGAGGTATTGTGTGTAAATTTAATCCATTTTTAATTCAGGCTGTAACAACAAAATATGGAATAAATCAAGGGGTATGAATACTTTATAAAGGCACTGTAGATCTGAAAGATGTGGATAGGTATAAACACTGATCTAAAAAACAATGTTCTCTGCAGTATGACTATGGGTATAAACAATATGGTAGTAGCTCCACCTTGTCCTCTGGAAAGTTAGGTGGAATTTTCACCATATTACTTATACTTATCCAACCCATCCAATCGTTTCAGATCTACACAAATGCCTGTAACAGCTTGCGGTTGTTTCAGTTTTATCGGTCTGTTTGTCTTACCTCTATCTTTCAACACTCAGTATTTCACACAGATGGCTCCGGTGACTGGGACTGGGACAGCAAAGCCAGTGGTGAGAAACCCACAGTAACATGATCTACACTGTTAAACCCCATTAAACAAGCCCCCATGACACCCAGATACATAAAAACTAGCCCCTGCAGTTGGCTGGGGATCAAATCAATGTAATGCGAGATATATCTAGTCCTGTACAACGCAGACAGACACATCTATAGCTTTACAGTGGGTTCGGGTCAGTGAGGGATTTTAACATTAAACCTTATTTTTCACACCCTTTCTACAAAAAAAACATGCCACACCTGCACACACACACACACACACACACAAGCACATCCTGTTTCAAGGTGTTGTGAATGTGTAGACTAAACAGTTGGGTTGGTAAATGAATGGATTAGAAAGTAGAGTATAAAGAGAGTTCACATGAATAGGGATTTAGTCATTTTCCTCTGTGTTTGACTTTTCTAATGGTGTTCCTCTTTCACTCTGACACAGAATGCAGATGAGAGCATCTATACGGTGAGTTGGTGATGATGGTGATCTTAGTTGATGTGTGGAATTTCAATTGTAGGTCCTTGCTTAATGATATTTTTTCTCTGTTCTTTCTCTCTCTCCTATCTCAGGGACTGACCCGTCATGCTGCAGACACCTACGAGACCATTGGTCAGAAGAAGAAAGGTTTGAACTAGTTGAGGATGAAGAGTTGAAGAAA
This sequence comes from Coregonus clupeaformis, assembly GCF_020615455.1. Taxonomy (NCBI): domain Eukaryota; kingdom Metazoa; phylum Chordata; class Actinopteri; order Salmoniformes; family Salmonidae; genus Coregonus; species Coregonus clupeaformis. Next base: position 15,562,104 of record NC_059199.1, read on the forward strand.
GAGAAAGTTTTACTCTTTCCATCTGTTAAATCACCTTTGTCTTTGCAGGCATTTCCCATGTCTCTTATGTATTTTATTTATCATAGCTTTTGAGCGAAAATGTAGACATGTATTTTTATTTTATTTTTTGTTACATTTATTTGCAATTCATATGTGAAAGCCTCCTTTGTATGCTGAGGTATGTGTCTCCAAAGAGAGAGAGACGTGAGAACTGCAAAATATGGAAGAAGTTGAGCTGTGGGTAAATATTTCTTTATGATTGTTTTGACAGTAATATTCAAAAATATGCATAAAACAATATGCGCATTTTCCCACCAGAGATGTTATCATCGAACTGTTTTTTTTTTGTGGATAAAATGCTGTGCGTGATGATGTAGTGCACATAAACATGACTTTTACCGTTACATTCCCATGTACCGAATGAAAAATATAATTTCCATCGCATTTTCAACTCTACTGATGGTTTGTCACAAAAACTGTTGCATTATATAGCAAATGTACCCGATCTGGTCATGGCACATGCGCTCTACCCAACACCTAGCAGATCAGTGCGGGTAGGCTACCTATTATGAGATTATTATGGATAAGAGCGATATTATTTGTATTGGTCAAACCTAAGCATCGATCATCATGTCACCAGAATAAGACCCTCGATGTTAATTGTAAAGGAACAGCAAGCTCATTACCTTGCACATTCACCACCCTGTGAAGTTCATAATATATTTCCTCTGTAGCCTGATAAACTGCATGCTTTCCCGAGTCGTAGTGGGAGAACCACACAACATATCATCTCGTGACTCCCAAGTTTACTTCATCCACATGAAATGGTTGGATGGAAACCTTGTTTGTGTCCTCTTTGTATGATACTAAGTTTTAGCTTGAGATTTATGTTTTTGGTATTTTCAAAACGTCTCAAATATTTTTTCTATAGATTAATATACAGTTTTATCAAATCATATACAGTTTTTAACTCTTGAAATTGGTGTTCTGGGTATATTTTTGGTATTTTCAAAGTTTATACGGTGCTTTTATAATACATTCTAATAAAATATCAAAATGATGGGTCTGTGGTAGGCTATCTTGATCTTCTCTTTTCACACAGTTGATGTATCTAGCTCACGCTATTTCAGAGGCTCATTTCCGTTACACCAACTCCATGGCAACTGATCCTGCCCCCGGCCACACACTGTCCGACTCACATCCTGTCTGTGTGTGCGGGCGCGGTCTTGGCGGTTCTGCAGCCCTAGCCGAGACAAATGTCTTTGCCTATACCCCCGCGAAAATAGAATAGTCCCAGCAAGCAAAATAACATTGAAAAGAAGTCTAAAATATGTATTTTTCCAGACTTTGAAGTTGGGTTCATTTTAGGTTCTGAATGAAAGTTGAAAATATGTATTTTCCGGATGTTAAAAATACGTAATTTCCGGATGTTGAAATCAGGTTCATTTTCGGTTCTGAATTAAAGTTGAAAATACATCGTAATGAAGAGTAAAGTAGGATACAGTACATTATACTGTGCTGAACTATACTTTTCTTTACTGTACTGTATTCTGCTGTCATCTACTGTGCTGTCCAAAGTTGTGAAACAGAGATGTCTATGATTGGTTCAGATTTGGTCCATGGATGTTGAAATCAAGGCCGGTCTGGACCCCACATTTTATTTGATTCGGCGCCATTTAGGTTAGGCTATTTGATCGGAGAAACTTGCATAATGTAAAAAGTGTCTCATGACATTGTCAAATATGATCTCCACTCCAGTCTGTAGGCTAAAGAAAAGACAATATACTCTTTCTACCATAGGCTATATGCTACATGATTTATGTTAGACCATTTTTTGCCGAAAGTTGGTGGAGCTCCGCAGCCGTGCATCTCCAACAGCACCCTGGAGAGGCGTGCTTGGCATGGACAAGCAAAATATTTAAAAGTGGGCACTGCTTATCACGGGCGGCATCTGCGCTCACCTAAATAGCCCATATGCCACTGGGTAAGAGACATTTTCATTATTTTTGGGCAGAATTATGCAGGGCTTTATGTGTTGTTAGAGGTGCGTCTTGGTCAGTTTAGCTCGGAAAATGCCGCCCTCGTCAATCTGCCGTTGTAGGCGGCCGCCTTCTGCTAGTGGGTTTTGACCAGAGGCAGTGCCTCTTGACAACGCTTCGCTCCAATGCTTAGCTTCGCTTGAAATTTGCAGAGCTCAACGTTTTGTACCGCACAGCTAGCAGGGTTCTCGCTGCTCACCTTCCCCGCACATTTCTGCACGTGTCCACGTGCTGTAGTGGAGAAGGTCGAGAGCATCAAGTTCCTCTGTGTCCACATTTATTAAGGACATATGGTCCAAACACACCAACACAGTCGTGAAGAGTGCACGACAATGCCTCTTATGTGGCATGGGCCCTCAGATCCTCAAAAAGTCATACAACTGCACCATTGAGAGCATCTTGACTGGCTGGCTGTGTCACCGCTTTTGGTATGGCAACTGCTTGGCATCTGACCATAAGGTGCTACAGAGGGTAGTGCGTACGGCCCAGTATATCACTGGGGCTGAGCTCCCTGCCATCCAGGACCTCTATACCAGGCGGTGTCAGAGGAAGGCCCTAAAAATGGTCAACGACTCCAGGCACCCAAGTCAAAGACTGTTCTCTCTTGCAGCGGTTCTATGCACACAACACACACATACACACGCTCACACACACAACACACACGCTCACACATACACATTTTCACACTTTTTACATAAGCTGCTGCTACTCTGTTTATTATCTATCCTGATTGCCTAGTCACTTTTACCCCTACCTACATGTACATATTACCTCAACTAGCTAGTACCCCTGCACATTTACTCGGTACTGGTACTCCTTGTATATAGTCTCGTTATTGTTATTTTACTGTGTTACTATTTCCTTTTTTATTTTTTTGCAAATGTTTCGTACTTGTTGTCGCTGCATTGTTGGGAAAGGGCTCATAAGTAAGCAATTCACGGTAAAGTCTACAGTATTCGGTTTATGTGATTTTTTTTTTAAATTGTTCGTTGTTGGTGAAAACACTACATAATGGGCGGGGCCTCCCTGTGTGTGTCCATCTGTCCCAAAGACATTAAAACCAGGGTCTGTCCTTGCACATTTACAGAGAACCAATGGGTGCATAATGTAACCAAACGTAGGGGGAGGGGGTTCTCTACTATACTGTTCAACCAATCCAGTAAATGTGGAGGAAGAGGTCAAATGGAGTCCAAACCTTAAGAAAGTCAAAAAGCAGAAGTCGTGTTATAGGCTCTCTTTCCATTTCCCCTGAAAAGCGGAACATCCGGTTGTTGTCCTGGGGATTTGGCAGAGGCTAACGTGCTGACCACACCGCACGCATTGCAAAATACATTTACACATACATGTTATTCAATCATTGCACCTAGACTGCTCGCGCGCGTCAACGGTTCTATTTGTGACGCTCAACGCGCTGCAAGTCCTGTCTCTCCCATCTCCTCATTGGTGTTTAGGAGCATATACCGACGTGGGTGATTGAAAGATGAACTGAGGTCTACGCTCCAGTCCAGTTGGCTGTGGTAATGCACCATAAAGTTGGTTGCCAACCGCCATATAAAGTCCAAATAAGAAGAAGAAGCCTGAAGGAGGAGAGATTACTCGAAAACAAACTTTTACCGTTTTATCTGTGGATGAATTGTCGGAGTAGAGGACCTTGTCCATTTCAGATAAAATAACAACCCAATATATCAATGTTTATATCCCAGGACAAATTAGCTAGCAACAGCAAGCTAGCTAGCTAAATTGCCATAAATGTTTAATGCTTTTCGACCTGTCCCCAAATTAATATAATTGGTTCAGAGTTTATTTTGATATTTCAACCTGCGTGTCCTGATCGCGTCTGGTGTGGGGGAACAAAATCAACTTGCGTGGAAGGGCTACGCCTAACTCAATGTCTGATGTAGTTGACATGTAATGCTGAGTGTATGCCACAGGATGGCAATGATGCTGTAACAGCTACTATGGCCACTGTCAATTGAAAGCAGAAAACAGTGGAGGGAGAATTTAAAGGGGAAGTCAGTTTACCCAACTGAAAGTGCCGGAGGGCTCCTAACTGTTTTAGAGGTTGACATTCCTTTAACCCCTCCAGTAGAGATGTCATTCTGCCGGAGCTTACAACTCTTTTTCATCCACAGCTTCTGAAATTACCACACCTATGTAGATGTCAAGCAATGAAACTATTCATTTTCTGATGCATAAAGGGATAGATGTAGATCATGATGTATTGTAGCAAGGATACACCTATCGTGCAAGAGGTAAAAATAAGTTTGTTGTTCTAACTAAACTGGAAAGGTGACTTCCGAGGTGTGTGTGTCAGAGAGAAAGAGCGCTTGCAACAGGTGTATCCAAGAAAACAGGTAGGCTGAACCACTCCTACTTTTGAGAAGCCAGAATATGGTGTGAAAGAAACAGAACATACTTTGTTTATTTCATTAGCCATAAATTATTATTTTGCCAAAAAGGAATAGGCAACAAGTTTCGCACGGAGGGAGAGCAACTTTCCAAAGGATTTATTGGAATAAGATGAGCCAACAACAGCATACAACATATTATTGAATCATAAACTTTGGCTATACCTAAGATCAATACTACTTTTAGACTTCTTTACACTCTTGTCTTGGATTTGGAATTGGATGAAAGAAAGTTGACCGAGGTTGAGCTGAACTTCTTGGACTAATGTCCTGACTGATTCCAGCGTTGGACTAGACCACACACCTTTAACTGTATTCAGGACTATCAAGGAGCAGTCGGGCGGACCACTCCACCGAACCGGGGAGAATGACACTGCTGCTGTGGATCCTTGGGAGTTTCAGTAAGTGATTTATTCATGATTTAATGTTTAGACTATGATCAATAGTAACACTGCACTAAGTAAGGCAATATAATTTTCTATGAAAGCTTCACACAATAATGACAAATATATTGAAAGTTAACTAAAGCTCTGCATTTTTATTTTGGTTTACCTGTTGTCTTATGTATTTTTGTAATTTACCTACCAAGTAGTTTTTTTAAATATAATTATAAAAGTAGGCTACTTCCAATTTTGGCTCTTGTCCAGCTTCTTGTGTCTTTTCTGGATTAGATGAACAACACTTGAGTTGTTGTCTGATATTTCTGGAAAAACAGGCTGCAGTTGATCAATTTCCCTCCCTCATGTTTACGATTCAGTCCAACTCTTTCTCTCTCTCTCTCTCTCTCTCTCTCTCTCTCTCTCTCTCTCTCTCTCTCTCTCTCTCTCTCTCTCTCTCTCTTTCTCTCTTTCTCTCTGTCTCTCTCTCTCTTTCTCTCTGTCTCTGTCTTGTCTCTGTCTCAATTCAATTACATTTGCTTTATTGGCATGACGTAACAATGTACATATTGCCAAAGCTTACTTTGGATATTTACACTATTAACATAATTAAAATAATAATAATCAATATTGTCAACGGGACAACAGTAACAGCAATAACCAAGTGTCAAAATAACCATTGAACAATAACAATATCAAATCAAATCACATTTTAGGTGCAGAGTCAATGTGCGGGGGCACCGGCTAGTCGAGGTAATTGAGGTAATATATACATGTGGGTAGAGTTAAAGTGACTATGCATAAATAATAAACAGAGTAGCAGCAGCGTAAAAGAGGGGGTGGGGGTGGGGGGGGCTTGACTGCCCTTGACCAGCACAAAAACATCCTGTGGCGTACTGCATTAGCATCAAATAGCCCCCGCGATATGCAACTTTTCAGGGAAGTTAGGAACCAATATACACAAGCAGTCAGGAAAGCAAAGGCTAACTTTTTCAAACAGAAATTTGCATCCTGTAGCACGAACTCCAAAAAGTTTTGGGACACTGTAAAGTCCATGGAGAATAAGAGCACTTCCTCCCAGCTGCCCACTGCACTGAGGCTAGGAAACACTATCACCACCGATAAATCTACAATAATCGAGAATTTCAACAAGCATTTTGCTACGGCTGGCCATGCTTTCCACCTGGCTACCACTACCCGGCCACCAACTCTGCACCCTCCGCTGCAACTTGCCCATGCCCCCCGCTTCTCCTTCACACAAATTCAGACAGCTGATGTTCTGAAAGAGCTGCAAAATCTGGACCCCTACAAATCAGCTGGGCTAGACAATCTGGACCCTTTCTTTTCTAAAACTAGCCGCCGAAATTGTCGCAACCCCTATTACTAGTCTGTTCAACCTCTCTTTCGTAACGTCTGAGATCCCCAGAGATTGGAAAGCTGCCAGCGGTCATCCCCCTCTTCAAAGGGGGTGACACTCTAGATCCAAACTGTTACAGACCTATATCCATCCTGCCCTGCCTTTCGAAAGTATTTGAAAGCCAAGTTAACAAACAGATCACCGACCATTTCGAATCCCACCGTACCTTCTCCGCTATGCAATCCGGTTTCCGAGCTGGTCATGGGTGCACTTCAGCCACACTCAAGGTCCTAAACGATATTATAACCGCGATCGATAATAGACAGTACTGTGCAGCCGTCTTCATCGACCTGGCCAAGGCTTTCGACTCTGTCAACCACCGCATTCTTATTGGCAGACTAAATAGCCTTGGTTTCTCAAATGACTGCCTCGCCTGGTTCACCAACTACTTCTCAGATAGAGTTCAATGTGTCAAATCGGAGGGCCTGTTGTCTGGACCTATGGCAGTCTCTATGGGGGTGCCACAGGGTTCAATTCTTGGGCCGACTCTTTTCTCCGTGTATATCAATGATGTCGCTCTTGCTGCTGGTGACTCTCAGATCCACCTCTACGCAGACGACACCATTTTGTATACATCTGGCCCTTCATTGGACACTGTGTTAACAAACCTCCAAACGAGCTTCAATGCCATACAACACTCCTTCAGTAGCCTCCAACTGCTCTTAAACACTAGTAAAACTAAATGCATGCTCTTCAATTGAACGCTGCTGGCACCCGCCCACCCGACTAGAATCACCACTCTCGACGGGTCTGACCTAGAGTATGTGGACAACTACAAATACCTAGGTGTCTGGTTAGACTGTAAACTCTCCTTCCAGACTCACATTAAGAATCTCCAATCCAAAGTTAAATCTAGAATCGGCTTCCTATTTCGCAACAAAGCCTCCTTCACTCATGCTGCCAAACATGCCCTCGTAAACTGACTATCCTACCGATCCTTGACTTCGGCGATGTCATTTACAAAATAGCCTCCAACACTCTACTCAGCAAATTGGATGTAGTCTATCACAGTGCCATCCGTTTTGTCTCTAAAGCCCCATACACTACCCACCACTGTGACCTGTACGCTCTTGTTGGCTGGTCCTCACTACATGTTCGTCGTCAAACCCACTGGCTCCAGGCCATCTATAAATCACTACTAGGCAAATCCCCGCCTTATCTTAGCTCATTGGTCACCATAGCAGCACCCACCCGTAGTCTGCGCTCCAGCAGGTATATCTCACTGGTCATTCCCAAAGCCAACACCTCCTTTGGCCGCCATTCCTTCCAGTTCTCTGCTGCCAATGACTGGAACGAATTGCAAAAATCTCTGAAGCTGGAGACTCTTATCTCCCTCACTAACTTTAAGCATCAGTTGTCAGAGCACCTTACCGATCACTGCACCTGTACACAGCCCATCTGAAATTAGCCCACCCAACTACCTCATCCCTATATTGTTATTTATTTTGCTCTTTTGCACCCCAGTATCTCTATTTGCACATAATCTCTTGCACATCTAGCATTCCAGTGTTAATACTAATTGTAATTATTTTGCACTATAGCCTATTTATTGCCTTACCTCCATAACATGCTACATTTGCACACACTGTATATATATTTTCTGTTGTATTTTTTTGACTTTATGTTTTTTTTACCCCATATGTAACTCTGTGTTGTTGTTTTTATCGCACTACTATGCTTTATCTTGGCCAGGTCGCAGTTGTAAATGAGAACTTGTTCTCAACTGGCTTACCTGGTTAAATAAAGGTGAAATAAATAAAAAATTAAAAAAATAGTCCGGGTAGCCATGATTAGCTGTTCAGGAGTCGGATGGCTTAAGGGTAGAAGCTGTTGAGAAGCCTTTTGGACCTAGACATGGCTCTCCGGTACCGCTTGCCGTGCGGTAGCAGAGAGAACAGTATATGACTAGGGTGGCTGGAGTCTTTGACAATTTTGAGGGCCTTCCTCTGACACCGCCTGGTATAGAGGTCCTGGATGGCAGGAAGCTTGGCCCCAGTGATGTACTGGGCCGTACACACTACCCTCTGTAGTGCCTTGCAGTCGGAGGCCGAGCAGTTGCCATACCAGGCAGTGATGCAATATAGAGGACATGTGCAGGTTGGTTGGTCTGTCAGACACTGTCCCTCATCTTATGGCAGGCAGCAATGTAGTGCGCTGCCAACCCACAGCTCTCTGCGTCCTCCCCCAACAGGACGGGTAGCCTATTCTCATTAGAGAGGTTTTTGAAACCTTGAAAAACGGTTTCAAATTTTGGGAAATGACACACTCTAATTGTTTTATATTTTTGACATTTTGTCAGGAAATGCAGCTCTATCTCAGGTTCTGCTGTGGTGCAGCGGTTGCACAGCCTTTCCTCTACAGGGAGCCAGGTTTTCCTGTGTCTACCCTTCTCAATGGCAAGGCTGTGCTCACTGAGCCTGTACTTTGTCAAGGTTTTTCTAAGGTTTTGATCAGTAACCATGGTCAAATAGTTAGCCACGGTGTACTGTCGATTTAGAGCCAGATAGCACTGCATTTTACTTTGTGCTTGTGCTTGTGTTTCCCAATAAGCAATGTAGTTTTGTTTTGACTGTGTTGTAATTTGGTTTATTCTGATTGATTGGATGTTCTGGTCCTGAGGCTTCAGTGTGTTATTAGAACAGGTTTGTGAACTCAGCCCCAGGACCAGCTGGATGAGGGGACTCTTTTCTTTGCTCAGCTCTTGGCATTGCAGGGCTTGGTAAAGATATGAGAGGGGGTCACTGTATTTTAGATGTTTCCAAAACTTAATTGCTATTTTTTTAGTTTTTATTATTAGTGGATATTGGCCTAATTCTTCCCTGAATGTATTGTTTGTAGTTTTCCTCTGGACATGTAGGATAATCTCACAGAACTCTGCATGTAGGGTTTCAATGGGGTTTGTCCCATTTGGTGAAATCTTGTTTTGCAAGTGGTCCCCACACCTCGCTGCCATAAAGTGCAATTGGTTCAATGACACATTCAATTAGTTTTAGCCAAATTTTAATAGGTATTTCAATTTGAATTTTTTATTTAATGGCGTAGAATGCCCTGCGTGCTTTCTCTCTCAGTACATTCACTGCATCATTAAGGTGTCCAGTTGATAAGTAATTGTAGTGTGTGCAGTACTCTATATATTTTGTACCAATTGAGAACTTTGGTCTAATTCCCTGGAAAATCATTATTTTAGTCTTTTTGGGGTTTATTGCCAGGGTCCCGGTCTGGCAGTACTGTTCTAGCAGGTCCAGGCTCTGCTGTAAGGCCATGTGCTGTGGGTGACAGCAGGCACAGGTCATCTGCGAAGAGCAGGCATTTAACCTTTAACCTCTCTCTGTCTCTCGGTCTCTTGGTCTCTCTCTCTCTCTCTCTCTCTCTCTCTCTCTCTCTCTCTCTCTCTCTCTCTCTCTCTCTGTCTATGTCTATCTGTGTCTCTCTCTCTGTCTCTCTGTCTCTCTCTCTCTCTGTCTCTCTTTTTTTCCCTCCTTCTCTCCCTTTCTTTCTCTCTGTCCCCCCCCACACACACATACACACAAGTATGTCTGTATGGGGATCAGAGAAGGATTGCAGCCGGCGTCTATCGTTCTGTACTGTATTTATAGATGCTGATGTATAATGACTGTTTTGCATTAAGAATACAGAGACATGGTTTGTGTGAGGCAGAGGCTGAGACATAGATAGAGACCGACTGTGTGTGTGTGTTTGTGTGTGTGTGTCCAATGTGACAATGTGTATTTATTGATGCACAGAGGGGATGAGGCAGTCAGACGGCAATCAGGACTTCATTCGTTGAGGATCAACAATGTTGTGACTTGGCAGAACAGTGTGATATTGTAGATAATATAAGATTACTGGTTATGTCTACATCAATTAGGTCTGGGAGTTTACAGTTCTACCTGATCATGATTTACTTCCTTTACACGGATCAGTCGTCCTGGTCCCTTTGCAGAAAAACAGCCTCAAAGCATGATGTTTCCACCCCATGCTTCACAGTAGGTATGGTGTTCTTTGGATGCAACTCAGCATTCTTTGTCCTCCAAACACGACGAGTTGAGTTTTTACCAAAAAGTTCTATTTTGGTTTCATCTGACCATATGACATTCTCCCAATCCTCTCCTGGATCATCCAAATGCACTCTAGCAAACTTCAGACGGGCCTGGACATGTACTGGCTTAAGCAGGGGGACACGTCTTGCACTGCAGGATTTGAGTCCCTGACGGCGTAGTGTGTTACTGATGGTAGGCTTTGTTACTTTGGTCCCAGCTCTCTGCAGGTCATTCACCAGGTCCCCCCGTGTGGTTCTGGGATTTTTGCTCACTGTTTGCTCACTGTTGGTGAGATCTTGCGTGGAGCCCCAGATCGAGGGAGATTATCAGTGGTCTTGTATGTCTTCCATTTCCTAATAATTGCTCCCACAGTTGATTTCTTCAAACCAAGCTGCTTACCTATTGCAGATTCAGTCTTCCCAGCCTGGTGCAGGTCTACAATTTTGTTTCTGGTGTCCTTTGACAGCTCTTTGGTCTTGGCCATAGTGGAGTTTGGAGTGTGACTGTTTGAGGTTGTGGACAGGTGTCTTTTATACTGATAACAAGTTCAAACAGGTGCCATTAATACAGGTAACGAGTGGAGGACAGAGGAGCCTCTTAAAGAAGAAGTTACAGGTCTGTGAGAGCCAGAAATCTTGCTTGTTTGTAGGTGACCAAATACTTATTTTCTACCATATAATTTGCGAATAAAGTCATTAAAAATCCTACAATGTGATTTTCTGGATTTTTTTTCTCAATTTGTCTGTCATAGTTGACGTGTACCTATGATGAAAATTACAGGCCTCTCTCATCTTTTTAAGTGGGAGAACTTGCACAATTGGTGGCTGACTAAATACTTTTCTTCCCCACTGTATGTACTGTATATGCATGTGTTTGTGTGTGTGCGTTCATGCATGCGTTTGCATGAACTGTGTGTGTGTGTGGGAGGCATGTGTGTTTCTCTGGACACTAAGGGGTTCACTATAAACTGGTATGAACAGTTAACTAGTCCAACAAGTCAATTAATATATCTTCTCATCTAATCACTTGCTTTCATACACCTGTTTCTCTCTGTCCTCCCCCTGACTGTCTCCCTTTCTTTTTGTGCTCTCTTAAATTCCTTCCCCCTATCGCTTGGCCTCTCTATGTTCTTTGCAAACAAACTTTCCACATCTCTCTGTTCTCTACACCTCTTCTCTTCTCATACTTTCTGTTGTTCATCCCCTAAAGTATACGGAAGGACACTGAGAAGAGTGTTAGGTTACTAATCCTCAGTCATGTTTCAGTGCACAGTCTCCCTAATGTCGTTCAACCTCTCATTCTCTATCTCTCAACCTCTCTCTCTCTGCTCTTTCTCCCCCCTCTCTATCTCTCTCTCTCTCTCTCTCTCTCTCTCTCTCTCTCTCTCTCTCTCTCTCTCTATACTACACTGTGACGTATTGTATTTAGCTATATTGTAATTGTCTTTATTCTGTGTTTTCTATAATGACGTTTACGATGCCACACATATTTTCCCCAAGGGGACAATAAAGTCAGCAAATAAGTCTCTCTCTTTCTCTCGCTGTCTCTCCCCCCTCTTCCTCCCTTTCTCCTTCCCACCCTATCCCCCTCTTTCTCTCTCTCCCCCAGTTGCTGTGGTGCAGGGGGACTTTGTGGAGCCCTCTCCCCTGTTCTCGATGCGCTCCTTGACCGAGGTTGAGACCCGGCTGCCCTGCCGGTTCAAGGTGGAAGTGGGCCAGGTGGTGGTTCAGGTCTGAAGCATGATTTACTACAGTACCCATAATTCTCTGTACAACATATCCGGTTTTATATTAGAAAATACGTCCCTAATATGATGGTGTCTCGTCTCTCCTTGTCACAGGTCACCTGGACCAAGGAGAAAGCAGATGGTACCAAGGACCAGATGATCACAGTTCACCACACTGCCGGACACACAGGTAGGACACGTATATAGTAGGGTCAACCATCTTTCTCTTTATAATATTGTAGCGAACGGCAGGGCAGGAAAGCGAACCCAGGTCGCTGGCGTGAAAGGCAAACACCCAACATTTCATGCCAATAGGGTTAACCCACTTGGTGGGAATTGTAACATATAGCAAGGACTGCCCCATCTGAACGGGAAAGCGCGTCCCCGCGCTTCGGCTACTCAGCCTCCTCACACGTCCGGGTTGTGGGTTCCGATGACCTCACAGCCGGCATCCCACTTCTGACACCACTGTAGTGAACGACGCGGCAGGGAAGCGAACCCGAGTCGCTGGTGTGAAAGGCAAACACCGTACGCATTGTGCCAATAGGGTTAACCCACTTGGTGGGAATCGTAACAAGGCTCATATAGTGAGGATCACTACATTATATTGGTAGTTCACCCTCTTTGCTAACACTCGAAGCCTCACAAGTAGTTGACAAAACTACAGATGCACTTTTAACCTAGCTACTCCTCCATCTCTCTCTTTTTGCCTCCCCAATATCTCTCTTCCTCTCTCGTCTATCTCTCTCCTCCTCCCCCTCTCTCAGAGTTTGGTCAGTACTCGGGGCGTGTGCGGTTCGGCAGCAGTGAGCCCACGGTGGACTCGTCTCTGATCATCATGAACACTGTGGAGTCAGACGAGGGCAGGTACAACTGTCACATCAGCACCTTCCCCTCTGGGAACTTTGAACGACAGCTGTCACTCACCGTGTGGAGTAAGTCCCTCCCCTTACTTCCTCTTCCTCATTGTATCACTTTGATTTACAGAGTATAATGTCCTTCTATGGCCTATATCTTTTAATGGAAAGAGAGTGGTTGATTGGTTGGATGATGACGATGATGATGATGTTGATAATAATGAGGATGTTGATGATGATGATGATAATGAGGATGATGATGTTGTTGATAATGATGATGATGGGAACAGGTGTCAGTTGTAGTATTACCAGCTAAAACAATAGCTTCAGTTGTGGTAATAGTAGTCATATAAGCCACAAGATCAGTAAACGATTAAGAACTGTCCTTGTGACTGTCAGTGTATCCAGCTGTCTGAGTTTTTTAGGATTAAGTATCCTCAAAGAGCTGATCAAGGGGTTTTTAAACACCTACCTAACGGAGAAGATTAGTTCTCAGCTTGGGTCATGACAAAGCTGATCCTAGTGCAGTGCTTAGTGACTTCCACCCCCTGAAGTATCATGTCACTGATCTAGGAACAGATGAACCTCCAACTAACAACTAAGACCAGTTCTAAGATTAGTCCTAAAATCACCTCCCCAAACAAAACACTAAGACCAGTGATTAGTTGCTTCCTCTCCCTGAAGCAAGTCTGACAGGTGAACATTCTTGATCCTTGACATTTGACCCTTGACCTCACCCCCACCACAGCCACACCCATCTCCTCCCTGGACCCCGTGGTCCTTGTCGAGGGCCAGTCCTACCGATTGGCCGCCTCCTGCCGCTCCGTGGCCCGCCCCCTCCCCAGCCTCTCCTGGGACACGGACCTGACGGGCAGTTCACAGAACAGGAGCTCGGTGGGTAGGTCAGTCTCCATTCACTACTCGCTGCACCCCCTGAGGAGTATGAACGGGAAGAGGCTGGACTGTCTGGTGTGGCACCCGACTCTGGAGGGACCCCGCAGGATCACCAACAACCTGGTGGTGCACTGTGAGTTCAGACTCCATAATAACTACAATTCTAGATACTTAATGCACATCTCATTGAGTTTAGTCGCCAATTAATGACTTATTAAACCAGGCTAATAAGCCATATATGTTTTATGCTTGACCTCTGACCTCTTATGCTTCATTCCAAATTGACAAATTTAGAAAATAAATATTAGAAAAAATTATTTAGGGGATTTTTGCTTTTTTATTTAGACAAATTAGAAACAGCGGGGAGACAGATTAGGAAGACAAAGTGGGAAAGGTGGAGGCATGGATCAAACCCTGGTCTTTGTGGTTGTGTACATGTGCCTAGACCACCAGAACATGTGGACTAGTTAATTGAGTACATAAAAATGGTGGTTACCAGGGTCAGAGCTTAGCTTTCACTCCCATGGGTGTGAGGCATAGCCAGGGGCCCCCCTCCTGTGCGTCAAATCTTACTCAGTATGGACAATCACTACCTCATTTCCCAAGTCAAACATGTACAGATAATATTGCTTTTTAATTTAATTTACCAATGATTTAAGCTAATTTTATCTACCATGATGAACACAAGCTTGGATTAGGCTAAAGACATTCGTACCAGCAGTTACAAGACAAATAGCTACAGTACATGACCAAAAGTATGTGGACACCTGCTTGTCGAACATCTCATTCCAAAATCATGGGTATTAATATGGAGTTGGTCCCCCCTTTGCTGCTATAACAGCCTCCACTCTTCTGGAAAGGCTTTCCACTAGATCCACTAATTTGAAGGGGTGTCCACATACTTTTGTATATACAGTGCATTCAGAAAGTATTCAGTCCCCTTGACTTTTTCCACATTTTGTTACGTTACTGAACGGAGCAAAATACAGCGCGATCCTTGAGGATAACCTGCTCCAGAGCGGTTACCATCAACAGGACAACGACCCTAAGCACACAGCCAAGACAATGCAGGAGCGGCTTCAGGACAAGTCTCTGAATGTCCTTGAGTGGCCCAGCCAGAGCCTGGACTTGAACCCGATCGAACATCTCTGGAGAGACCTGAAAATAGCTGTGCAGCGACACTCCCAGCGACACTCCCTATCCAAGCTGACAGAGCTTGAGAGGATCTGCAGAGAAGAATGGGAGAAATTTCCCAAATACAGGTCTGCCAAGCTTGTAGCGTCATACCCAAGAAGACTCAAGGCTGTAATCGCTGCCAAAGGTGCTTCAACAAAGTACTGAGTAAAGGGTCAGAATACTTATGCAAATGTAATATTTCAGTTTTCTATTTTTTATAAATATGCAAAAAATTCTAAAAAACTGTTTTTGTTTTGTCATTATGGTGTATTGTGTGTAGATTGTTGAGTGAAAAAAACAATTTAATCAATTTTAGAATAAGGCTGTAACGTAACAACATTTGGAAAAAGTCAAGGGGTCTGAATACTCTGAATGCAGTAAATAATACACACAGAGAAATGACGCGGTGTAGCCTATAAATGGCATATTTATTCGGATAATAATTAAACTCATTATGACACTTTCTTTCCTCCCTTTCTAACTTGACGCTGCCATGCAGCTGCTGCTCCTGTCATTGTCACGGTCACCGGATTCACTGTTAGTGTCAGGGACGTTGTTGTTAGTCTCAATCTTCTCATGCTGCTTAACTTGACTAAATAAATGTGTTAAGGGTACATATGACCAGGTTTAAAAAAAAAAATCCTGGTCTCCCTTTTTTTCGTTGCTTTTGAGCCCCAGATTTACACCTACGTTCCATTTTAGCCAGAGCTCAGACTTGTTGCTAGCTAGCCAGCTAGATCTGAAGCTAATCCCCACCAATTTTCTTCAATTATATGAAAAACATTATTGAGGGCCCCTCTCATTTGCTGCCATATCTACCATGAATTAACCCAAGCTTGTATTAGGCCACAGAAATGCATACCTGCAGTTACAAGGCAAACAGCATAACCATGCAGTAAATAATATGCTCAGACAAATGGCCTGGTGAAGCCTACACATGGGATATTATCCTGTAGTAGCATTGTCCATGTGTGTTAAAATCAATTGCCCTCTGATCTTGTTTCTCTGTTGTAGATCCTCCCAATGCAGAGATCTCAGGGTTTGATCAGAACTGGTATGCTGGTCTGGAGGGAGCTGTCCTCAGCTGTGTCAGTGGAGGAAACCCCAAACCACAGAGTTTCACCTGGACAAGGTAACACCTGCCCTTCCTGCCTGACGGCCTCTGTCTGTCTGTCTGTCTGACTGACTGACTAAACTGTCTCACTCTGTCTGTCTGGCTAATCTGTTTTTGTTTGATTTACTGGTAATTCTATTAGTCAGTTTTAAAGGTGTTACTAAGCCAAACGGGGAGGTCAGGCGTTGTTTCTAGTTTTGCTATGAGTTCCACTTGCCAGGTTGTCATAATAAGGTGATTGACTTGAATATTTCCAGGGTTTTTCTTTATTTTTACTATTTTCTACATTGTAGATTAATAGTGAAGACATCAAAACTATGAAATAACACATATGGAATCATGTAGTAACTAAAAAAGTGTAAAACAAATCAAAATATATTTTGTATTTGAGATTCTTCAAAGTAGCCACCCTTTGCCTTGATGACAGCTTTGCACACTCTTGGCATTCTCTCACATGATTCCATTTGTGTTATTTCATAGTTTTGATGTCTTCACTATTATTCTACAATGTAGATAATAGTCAAAATAAAGAAAAATCCTTGAATGAGTAGGTGTGTCCAAACTTTTTACTGGTACTGTATTGTCATACACGGTGAGGATTGCTGTGCTGAAGCAATCCAATAAAGGCGGAGCTGACTGAAGTTCTTGTGGTTTCTCACCTGACACATTTTTCTGGTAGCCTTTGGAAGACATCCTGCATGGTGGATTAAACCATTCTCGGGGAGTGGTAGAGGGTAGAGGTGGAACAAACCATCTACTGGAAATTGCTTCAGAAAAATGTCTCATTAATAAAAAGTGACAGTTACGCCTTTGGGGGAATTTAGAGTCTCAGTCAGAAGTGATATATTTTTATATGTGTGGTTTACTGGATCATGGCCCACTTGGCACACACTGGTTAAATCAATGTTGTTTCCACATAATTTCAATGAAACTAGTGTGGTGAGACGTGTCACCAAGTCTTAAGCTGTTAGTCACATGAACACACCTGCAAGGCATGTGTGTGTGTTAGTAACACACACACACACACACACACACACAAGACACACACACAGTATGCTCACACACCCACACTGATTCCGTCAATCTCACCCTTATATACTTAAGACTTAGATCTCTTGTTACACTGAATCGCTCCTTACTTACGTGTACTCCTCCTTAAAACACACACGATGCCGCACACTCGTGATGAATGATGAGTAAGAAAGTTAAAGAGGCACAAAGATCATACCCCCAAAACACGCTAACCTCTCACCGTTACCAATAACAGGAGAGGCTAGCATTCTTTCCAAGGGAGTATGATATGTATGCCTGTAACTTTTTCACTCCTCATTATTCACAATTCATTCATGCTTATCCATATCCACATTAATGTAGAATTGTTCAGAAACATATTCTATTCTTATTTACAATAAAAGTGATCCCAAAACGACACCGTCCTTAGCTCTTCAGAGATTAAATTTATTGGTACGTTTTTATTTATAAGGCCATATTGAGAGAGCTCCCATTTTATTTGTGTAACTACCTTGTCCAGCAGACCAATGAAAACTATCACCTGTGCTCACATGACTGTGTTGTGTTGATTGTGCCTAAGACCCGTACAGAGCTAGCGAAAAATGTTTTACAGTTCTCTGCCCCTTCCGATTTGAACAAGCTTCAAAAGGTCCTGAAAATACAGGAGCTCATCCGTTTGAATGAGCTTAAAGCTAGGTTAAACACTATGATGGATAATGAAGTGGGGGGCTGTCAATGTTTTGACCCTTAGTTTGCACCACACTGTCCCAAACCATCTTGCTGTTCAATGTGTAAATGTTTTTTAACTGTAGTGCTTTGTGTTTTATGTTGTAAATGTGTCTGCAACTTTGTGTGCTGCTATTTTGGCCAAGTCTCTCTTGTAAAATATATTGTTAATGTCAATGAGACTAACCGGGTCAATTAAAGGTAAAATAAAATCATTGATATTGGGCACAACATAATCTGAAACACAACCAAAACAAACTGCAAATGTATCCAACAAGTTTGTAGAGTCACAAGCTTGATATAGTCATTGCATGCTGGGAATAAGGGACCAAATAATACAACTTTTAACTACTTTAATACACTATAAGTGAATTTGTCAAAATACTTATGACACCTTCAAATGGGGGGACTAGATACATAAAGTGCTTTCATTTCTAAAAGGTAAAACAAATATGTATGAAAATACCCTCAAATAAAAGGTGACATTCTGTACTGTCACCTCATATGAAACATTTGATGGAGTATAGAGCCAAATTAAACATTTAGCTTCACTGTCCAAATAAATACGTAGGGTAGTGTACTTAACACACACACAACGCCCACCCGCACGCACCCATGCAGGGGGTAAACCAGTTTGCCTCTCTGTACAAAGCAGCAGGTGAAGTAATAACCTGTAATAGTGTCGTGTTGCAGCTTGTGCAGAGAGCAGACAGAGGAGGCAGTTTCACACGAGGGAGGGAGGGAGGGAGGGGGGGGGGGGGTGAGAGAGGGAAGAGAAAGGGATGAGTGTTGGCCCCGAATAGGAGGGGTCGAAAGACAAGGAATGGGGGAAGTGGGAGGTATCGAGCCAAAGTGGGCATGGGATGGGGGAGGAAGGCTAGACTGTGGATTTGTTTAGAACATTATCAGGCAGTGTGATCTGTGTCTATGTAAAATGTTACGGTTTCTGTTTTCTCCTGCTTATTGGGGCTCATATAGGGTCTGTTCAAAAGTCCCAGAACAGGACTCAAAGCTATATAGTAGCCTATTGTTCATATATAAGACATTTAAAATGGGAGTTCTGGGCCCGTATTCACAGTGTATCAGAGTAGGTGTGCTGATCTAGGATCAGGTCCCCCCTCTTATTCAGGATATGATTTAAAGCCCAAACTGATCCTAGATCAGCACTCCTACTCTGTGATGCTTTCTGAATATGGGTCCTGGTTTGTTGTGGCCTCAAACACTGCTTCATGTCATTGTGGTGCTCATTTGACCTTTCGGGTTAGTGTTGTTTGGTGACCAATAGCCAATAGTAATTTGAGATGTGTTGCTATGATGTTCGGGTCATTGTTGTTGTTTTGAATGTGATGTTTTGTATGATACTGTTGGGTGTGTTAAAGGAGTGCGTTCAGGTTCTGTGAGTGGTGTTGGGCGTTAATAGAGTCATGACATTCAGCCCATTATTGTAGGATATACTGTATTCTTCTGTTAAACCCTATGTTAAGTGCTATAGTATTTCTGTTATGCGCAGGAAGGGTGGAGACTTACCAGAGGGCGTAACGGCAAGAAATGGATCCCTGCTGTTTAATAGGCCCCTCAGCCTGACAGACGCTGGCATCTACCAATGTGTGGCCAATAACATTGTGGGGGTGGGGAAAGCAGAGGTGGAGATCACTGTGACAGGTAGGTTGTGCTGTCATATAAAACAAATAACTTTTGGGATATATGGGAGTTTTTCTTTTTGCTGTAGGCCATGTTTCTGTCCTAAAGAAATAACTCTGTATTAAATTAATGGTGCCATTTAAGCATTTGGCTTATATGTTCACTTCTGTATTCAATATGATGTGTATGTTGTTTAAGAATATGACATCACTTCCTGTTGTCCCTTTCCCACAGAGTTGCCTCAGAATCCGGCGTTGTTCAATAGTCTCCTGATGATCATAGTGGGAGGGGTGGCCGGAGGACTGCTACTCATCATGGTCATCGTAGTAATCTCAGTGACCCGTCACCACAAACGCAAAAACAAGAAACTGGAGAAAGAACTGACTGTAAAGAAGTATGTTTTCAAACCCCGCAGTAACTCCCCTAAAATCATTCTAGAATCTAAATTATAAATGTTACGCCGAAACAGTAAATGCTTTTTGAATTAAGAATATTTAACAACGCTTTTATCTCTCTTTCTCTCGCTCTCAGGGAGGAGATCAGTACTCTCTCCAGACAGGCCTCTTTCAGGAGAGTCAACTCAGTCAGTACGGATGCTAGAGGACAGGTATATAATATGACCATGTCTTACAATCTGTGGTCTCTACTCAACAGTCTAGGCATGCAGTCATTTTGTAAATAAATACTTGCAATTCCACGAGCATTATCTATTTGCCTCGAGCTAATATGGTATCTCGCTCTCTGTCTCCCTCCCTCTCTCTCTCTGTCTCCCTCCCTTTCACTCCCCCTCCCCTCTCTCATCCCTAGTTCTTTCAGATGGAGGAGAATATCCCTCTCAGAGTGGAGGGGACACTGCGGGCCAGTCTGTCCTCTCTAGGGGTCAGTCTTAATTTCACTCTTTCTCTGCATGCAGGCAAGCCTTTAGATTTAGCCTCCATATTCATGGATGCTAAGTTCTGAGCTCTGAGGGGCAGGCAAATCTTATTTTAATGTTTAATTAACATTTATATAAATAATGAAATGTAAGGAGCTTCTTTTCTTTAAATAACATTTTTATGTGAAAAGAAAAGTAGTGCATCGCACATACCGTATATTAATTATACTTCATATTAATTATACGTTATGTTATTAAGACTTAATGCTTTCTCTCCATCTTCTGTTCTGGAACTCCTGCTTCGGAAGCCATTTTAAATCTATTTTTCTCTCTCGATCTCTCTTTTCTTCACACACAGGAGCAAGGGCACATCAGGGACAGTCGCTCTACTCTGGTAGGGGGAGGTGGGCTAGACTACCTGGGTCGACCTGTTCTGAACAACTCTTCACGAAGAGGGAGGGAGAGCAGAGCCACAGACAGAGAGGAGAACAGACTTAGGGTGGAGTCATACGTCCGGAATAGCACTATGTCTTTGGTAAGTGTGTGTGTGAGAGGCATGAGGAATCATGAATTGCATACCCACGTTCTTGTAAATTGCTATGAAAATGTGAACCTTTTAAACTCATACATTTAGTATAGGTTGCTAATAGTCATACTCAAATTAGCCCTAGTTATTTATTTCCTCTATCTAACCACATGGTTACCCCTTGACTCTGTTTGACTCACAGGAAACCCGTCTCCACCCGCCTATCCAACCCTCTCCCTTCCCAATGGAACAATCCACCAAGCTGCTGAGGTCCCTGAACGGCAGCGCCATCATTCCAACAGAGGGGGGTTTACATGTACGGCACTCCCCTCTCAGCTGCAGCTACCCTCCCGTCACAGACGAAGAGGAGGAGGGTGAAAGTGTGGAGGGAGAGCGGGGGACAAGCCCCAGGATGAGTCTGATAGATCAGGGGAGGTCAGAGGACCAGGACAACAGTTCTCAGATCTCAGATGCGGAACGTGGACTCAACCATCACTTCCAGCAGAACAATGGAACGTTGAGACCCAAACCCCGGCCCAACGGCATCCCCCTCACGCCATCCCCACACGCCTCCCTCATCCACAAGGCCCAGATTGTATAGAGGAGTCCGGGCAAGGGCAGATGACGCACTATACGACAAGGACTGGTTGTGACTGTTTGGGATAGGTGCCCGCCGGTGTGGTGGCATAACTCAGTGGCAGCCAGTTTACATCCTTTTCACTTCTGGAGCATACCTCCACCTTCGCCTCAAGCTCTCAGAGATGTCTGATCAGCAGATAAAGGTTTTGATTGGTGAACAGATAATGCTTCTGATTGGTGTAGAGATACAAATAAGTAACACATATGTATCACAGGAGAGGAGCTGGACATGTCAAATAAAAAGCTTATGAATGTCAGGTTGGACATAGACCAAAGTAGTCATAACATTGTACTGTATATAATATCACAGCAATAACGATCACTCCAGGAAGCATCAAGAGGACATTTACATGATTTTGTACCCTAAAAAGACTCCACCACGCATTTTGTATTGTATTTTATTATTATTTTTGAAGACATGATGACAGGACACTGTAACTGAGATACAGTATTTGAATATCAACTAATGCAGTGACTCCTAACTGAACTCAGAGAAGAGGCATTCAGCAGAAGCACAAATAGCGCCTGCCTGTTGTGTTGGTGAACTTTCACCCTCCTTTCCTCTGGATGAGGGGATACAACACATATTGTTCTGTTCACCCTAAAATGGAGTCCATCTTTCTGACTTTAAGTGTGGCAGGAGTTTATCTAGATATACCCCTCCTTGCCATGAACTTGGGTGTGCACAAACAACATCACTTTGAACTCGCTATAGTCTTTGACGCCAAAAGCCAAAGAGACTGCATTTTAGCAGTGGAAAAAGTACCCAATTGTCATACTTGAGTAAAGTAAAGATACCTTAATAGAAAATTACTCAAGTAAAAGTGAAAGTCACCCAGTAAAATACTACTTGAGTAAAAGTCTAAAAGTATTTGGTTTTAAATATACTTAAGTATCAAAAGTAAAAATATTACTCATCAAATTCCTTATATTAAGCAAACCTGACGACACATTTTATTTTTATTTTTTTACATTTATGGATAGACAGGGGCACACTCCAACACAATTTACAAACAAAGATATATTTTTAGTGAGTCCGCCTGATCAGAGGCAGTAGGGATGACCAGGGATGTTCTCTTTATAAGTGTGTGAATTCGACCATTTTCCTGTCCTGCTAAGTGTTCAAAATGTAACAAGTACTTTTGGGTGTCAGGGAAAATGTATGGAGTAAAAAGTACATTATTTTCTTAAAGAATGTAGTGAAGTAAAATGTTTCAAAAATATAAATAGTAAACTACAGATACCCCAAAAAATGACTTCAATAGTAGTTAAAAGTATTTTTTACTTAAGTACTTCACACCACTGCAAACAGCCTTGATATGAAACGTTTTACACAACAGTGAGATCCTATGTGAAAGTCTACTAAAACTGAGGACTTGTATTGTTCTATTTTCTTACACCAGACATTTAGACAATATAACTGTTATATGCCTATGTTTGTATACATACAGTTAAAAGAGCCTTTGCTTTTTAGGCCAATATGAAGTATTATTATGTCTGATTTTACTGTATTATAATGAATTGAGTGCGTCCGAAATGACACCCTATTCCCTACATAGTGCATTACTTTTGACCAGAGCTGCTGGTCAAAATAAGTGCACTATATAGGGCATAGGATGCCATTTCAGACGCAGACATGCTGTGGGCCTACATCTATATAAGTGGGTTTCTTTCATGCCGTGTTCCAGTAAATGGCTTATTGTAGTTCCCTGGTTTGTATGTAATTGTATTGTATGTATGGGATTAATGTGTGGAACTTTCTATTGTTTTAATGCACATGTTCTTCTTTAGGAGAGTAGCAGTATCATTCCATTATTTTCTATAACAATTTTCCTTTGTATAATACTGCAACACTATGATCTTTCTAAGTGAATGTAATACCTACATAGAATGTAAGAGGTTGGAAGTATATACCCCGCCCCCTGGTGTGCGCTAGTGGATAGTGCAAGAGAGGAAGAAAGTGCATGGACCTTGCTTCAAGGGTCTGCAGACAGGGTTTTTCCTGGCGAGGTCACATGGTCATGTGAAAACTCCTGGCCCTAACCACGAGCTACAGTTGCCACAACTGGGGCCTGTTCAGAAGGATGTTGTAACAGAAAGTTCAGATTCAGAAATGTATAATAGATATGATTGGTAGAACAAGGAATTGTCAGCTCTATTCATTCTATTTCTATCTGCAACTTTCAGAACGTTGCACTAAATCCATCCCTGCATGACTTCTAAACATGGAGATGTGTTAATTCAGGGAGGGAGTCTGTCTGAGCAATGTATTATTGTGAAATAAAAGGGTTTGAGTCGTGGTTGAGTAGTGACTGTTTGTAAGTCGCCCTGGATAAGAGCGTCTGCTAAATGACTTAAATGTAATATAAATGACTGAGTCGTGGTTGAGTAGTGACTGAGTCGTGGTTGAGTAGTGACTTGGTGATAGGCCCTATTATTATTGTTTTGGAGTGACTATCATTATAGCCTTATATTTGACATTTATCAAAATCATTTCAAAACTTGTGGTACTGTTCTCTATCATATAGCAAAGTTGAATGATTGTATATTGATTAAAACGTAAACATGCATTATTATAGTGAAACAAGAACATGTTACAACTTTATTCACAATTCCAAAATAACAATGAATGTCAAAGCATTGTCAGAATGAAAGCTACAGGTTGTGCCTTTAACCTGCGTCCTCCCAGTGGCTTCTTTCAGGAAGCAGTATTAGATTACTTCCAATATTAGAAAGAAGATACTATTTAAATCAAACAAACCAATGCCGCAGCCTCCTCTCAACAACCCTGAACCATATGGCTTCTGAAATGTATGATATCCTTATTTTTTTGCTACATTTCCCACAGACGTGGGTTTTGAGGTGGGACGCCAGAGCAAAGGTTTTACCGCTGTGATTGCAGACGAACGGCTTCTCTCCAGTGTGCAAGGACTTTAGGATTTGTGTTCATAGAAACCCTTGCCACATTCGTCAGTTATTAGGCGGTTCTTCTGTGTGGGTGCGTTCGTGTCTCTTGCGCTTACGTTGACCTTTGAAGCCTTTCCCACAGTAGCTGCACGCTAACGGCTTGCTGGTCAGGTGCGAGGCTTGATGCTTCTTAAGGTACCTCGACCGAATGAAGGTTATTGGGCATTTGTCGCAAGCATACGGCTTGGATTCCGTGTTGACTCTTCTTATTGTCGCTAAGCGTATACTTGATTTTGAAACATCCGACACAGAGTACTGGAATGCTCACTCTTCTGAATGAACACTTGGGTGAACCTCTGGTTTTAACTTTGAACGTGGTCTCCTTGCTATTTGTAGCCTTGTCAGCCTCACCAATGGGAGTTTGCATGTCAACCTGAAAAAATATATAATTTGTAAATGGATCTCCAACATAGTCACAGAGCAGCACCCCTGGAACAGGTTAGGGAGTTAATTGCCTTGCTCAACGGTACAACCCGTCAAGTCATGTGATTCAAGGATCATAATAGTAAAGGGCTTATGCCCACTGATAACGTTAGCCCCCTGGCCTGCATAATTCATGCAAACATGTCAAATATAACAAACCTCTAAATCCTCTGCAAACTCTGGTGAATATGGTAATCTCATCCATTCCTCCCCTTCCACTGTCTGTGGAGTTCATTCCACTGTGTTTTCAGGTATCTCCTTACCATCAGTAATCTACAATAGCTTCATTTTCAGTGATTTAATCTCACTTTGACTCTGGGATATCTCCGAAAGTAGTACTGCAATGCCTTTGAAGATCAACTGGTTGATTTTGATAATAGTCTTTCACAAAAGGTTGCTTCACATTCAACTGGACCTAGAATCAGAGAACAGATACACACATTTTTCATTCCACAACAACCTGTTTTAAAGCTGTTTAACCATCAACAGCAAACTAATTAGCACATACGTTAACAGTTTGTATTTGTAGAGGTAAAGTTAGCCACTTAATTTCCCCTCCAACTTGGATTCGGTCTTTCCTGCATCAATGTCTGTTCTGTGTTGTGTTGAAAAGACTGAGACCACTATACATTTGTCAATTTCATCCTCCAACAACATCATTAATTCATCCATAATATAAACCAATTCATAATGGAAAGTATCGGGCTGCCACATCATGTATTTGGGATTTATTGACCAACAGCTAATGTTAGTACTTCCGCGTCACAGGAATGTCGGACATTTTCTAAATAAAAGTCCTCCACATAATAGTAGAAAACTGTCAGTAACCTGTATTTATGATTTTAAAAATAACAATGATTCATATTTTTTCCCATATTTAAGTGATATTTGCATTACATTTGTGTTAACTTGTTCCAAGGTCAAATGAAAAATAACACGTTTCTGTATACAGCACACACAAATATACTGTATAGGGAAAACGATTGATTGTGTGTCTATAAAACCAGGGTCCAGTCTACTCACCAGAGCCCCTAGAATACAAAATAGATGAGTTTGAACAAAAAGCTAGGTCATTGCAGTTGAAAGCCAGCATCTCGGACCTTGAGGCCTGGATTTTAATACTTCTGTTTCACAGCTGACAATCACATCGTTTTTGCCCAATCAAGTGATGGCTCTCCGTTGACGCCCTTTGCTTCGGTCTTCTTATTTGTGACATCACGTCCAATTTTCAGTATTTTCTTTCTGCCTCTTTTTTTCTGTCGTTGGGATCTCATTGCTTCAGCCTGCCGTCTCCCTCTCCTTAGGCTCAGTGTCCTCGAAGACTCAGGTAACCACATATCGCGGATGTCAAGCCTGTGCAACCGCAGTATGGGCTGATTGCGCAGACAGGAAGCTGTTAAGCGGCTGGCTTTCGGGCCACTGCGGGTGTAAGGGCAGAGAACAGCCTCTTCTCTCCTTCTCTGTTTTATTGACTCTCTGTCGACTGTTTTGCGTTGAACGGTCATCTCGGTGGCGTCCTCTATAGCCTCGACCTCCACAGAAGCCGAACCAACTCGTTGCATTGAAGGCCAGACCCTTGAGTGCCAACTCATCCCTGGTAATTTTTTGAGTGCCAACTCATCCCTGGTTATTTTTTGAGTGCCAACTCATCCCTGGTTATTTTTTGAGTGCCAACTCATCCCTGGTTTGACTCTATTACAGGTGTCATTTCTGACTCGTCATCAGATGTGACAGGGATTTGATATCCCTGCATGGTGGGATCTGACTGTTTCTCTGAGCTAGCTTGGCAAGAGGCACTTTCTTCCATCAGAGAGGAAGGAAAAGACAATGAAGAGAGGATGTAGTTGCCAGCAGCGGCCCTTTGAGCTAGAGAGAGAGAGAGCATCATAAGTAATCAGGATAAACTATTGAGATCAATCAAATATTTTCTCTCATTTTCCAGCTTTCCTACTTGTAAACCTTGACCCCCGTTATGAAAGGCATAATTCCATTTCAATATATTTTCACAATTTTGTTGAAGCCTGGGGGTCCCCGAGGAACAGCTGGGGGTCCCCGAGGAGAGGTTAGAAAACCCCTAAATTAGTGTAAAAAAAAAAAACACCTACCATTGGTGTCAAAATGGTGTCCATTTTTATTGTGAAGAAGAAGTGCCTGTAATGGCTCAGGGTGAGCTACAGACTGAACACACTCCTCTAAGAGACCAGGGGAGAGGCTGAGCCACGACGCAGTCTAACAAACAAAGAAAGTTACAGTGGCGGTGTTACAACGTTTTGCCTGGAAAGAGAGGCACTTTGGGTCCTAACTCCAGTCCTAACTTGAGATCTGCATGCATAGTAGGCTACAACAAAATGATGTAAAGTACCTGTTCAAGGTTTGGAGCGGGAATAAGCTTATCCAGTTTAGACAGGAACTCGTGCACAAGAATCTGCAGTGAAGAGTCATACCTTGGGACGAACTCCTCTGAGAGACAAAACAAGCAGATGACACAAGTGCTTCTGAAGAAAGTTCTGTGATTTTTATTTACACTTCAAAAAATGTCATTCCTAAGAAATGGGTTCCATCGAAATGAATGGCTCACTGGCACTAGGTGGGAATCGGGAGCAGTGAATGCAATTGTTTCCGTTTTTCACCCTCAGTGTATTATGACACTGACCTGGAAGAAGAGATCCCTGTCCTCTGGTTCCTCTAGCAGGTTTTGAATTAGCTTCATGAATCTTGCCTCTGATGCCTCCACCTTAGGATCTGAAACCTACAGCAAACACAGCACAGTCTCTAAATAAAACTACTCAGCAAATTATTTAACAGACTTGATCTTATATATCGTTGATCTGTCTTTAAAGCAATTTAACATAGCAACTTATAGTAAACTGTAAGAATGTGTGGCCATGTGGGAATAAAACCCACAACTCTGGAGCAGGTTACAAGCTAGCCTTTGATCATGACTCTCAGTTCCATTACATTACACATAAGAGTCATTGGACGAAGGCGTCTTCTGTAGGGGAGAGTTTTGTTAAGATTCCCGAATCTCAGTCTGAACATGCATCGCTTGCAGTACGGTTTTGAAAGATTAGGCCCATATGTTTCGAAAGCTGTATCGCAAGCGATGACTATTCACGTTTCTAAACGTTAAAACACAGCGTCAGGATTGTAGTTCACAAGGCAGTCGTGGGCGAAACTAATGGCTGAGTACTGTAGGGAGAAGGCAGAATGCCGCCTATCACTTGAGAGCTAGTTACAAGAATAACGCTTCAACCAACTCAGTCATAGGAAAAGTGGTTCCTTTGCTGAATAGCCCTCAACTCCTCTCCCTTCTGACTGGATATAAAGCTACTTATCCTGGCCAGGCGTGGCTGAATGGTATCAGGGTCGGCCAGGTCATCCGAGCGACACAACTCCAGAACCAGCTGTCAATCACGAGGCACAGTTGACTGAACATCTGGGAGCTTAACTGGTAATATTATGTGGCAACAAGGGTTCAAGTGACAGACACATCTCAACATCAAATGTTCAGAGGGGACTGTGAATCAGGCCTTCATGGTTGAATTGCAGCAAAGAAACCACTACCAAAGGACACCAATAAGAAGAAGAGACCGGCTTGGGCCAAGAAAAAACTAGCAATGGATATTAGACCGGTGGAAATTTGTCCTTTGGTCTGGAGTCCAAATTTGAGATTTTTGGTTCCAACCGCCGTGTCTTTGTGAGACGCGGTGTGGGTGAACGGATGATGTCTGCATGTGTAGTTCCCACCGTAATGCATGGAGGACTGTTGGAAAAGCATTCCAGGTGAAGCTGGTTGAGAGACTGCCAAGAGTGTGCAAAGCTGTCAAGGCAAAGGGTGGCAATTTGGTTACTACATGATTCCATATGTGTTACTCCATAGTTTTGATGTCTTCACTATTATTCTACAAAGACTGGTACAGTACCAGTCAAAAGTTTGGACACACCTACTCATTCAAGGATTTTTCTTTATTTTTACTATTTTCTACATTGTAGAATAATAGTGAAGACATCAAAAGCTTTTCCAACAGTTTTGAAGGAGTTCCCACATATGCTGAGCACTTGTTGGCTGCTTTTCCTTCACTCTGCCGTCCGACTCATCCCAAACCATCTCAATTGGATTGAGGTCGGGGATTGTGGAGGCCAGGTCATCTGATGCAGCACTCCATCACTCTCCTTCTTGGTAAAATAGCCCTTACACAACCTGGAGGTGTGTTGGGTCATTGTCCTATTGAAAAGCAATTGATAGTCCCACTAAGCCCAAACCAGATGGGATGGCGTATCGCTGCAGAATGCTGTGGTAGCCATGCTGGTTAATTGTGCCTTGAATTCTAAATAAATCACAGACAGTGTCACCAGCAAAGCACACCCACACCATAACACCTCCTCCTCCATGCTTTACGTGGCAACTACACATGCGGTGATCATCCGTTCACCCACACCGCGTCTCAAAAAGACACAGCGCTTGGAACCAAAAATCTCAAATTTGGACTCCAGACCAAAGGACAAATTTCCACCGGTCTAATGTCCATTTCTCATTTTTTTCTTGGCCCAAGCAGGTCTCTTCTTCTTATTGGTGTCCTTTAGTAGTGTTTTTTTTTGCAGCAATTTGACCATGAAGGCCTGATTCACACAGTCTCCTCTGAACAGTTGATGTTGATGTTGAGATGTGTCTGTTACTTGAACTCTGTGAAGCATTTATTTGGGCTGCAATTTCTGAGGCTGGTAACTCTAATGAACTTATCCTCTGCAGCAGAGGTAAATCTGGGTCTTCCATTCCTGTGGCGGTCCTCATGAGAGCCAGTTTCATCATAGCGCTTGATGGGTTTTGCGACTGCACTTCAAGAAACTTTCAAAGTTCTTTAAATGTTCCGTATTGACTGACCATGTCTTAAAGTAATGATGGACTGTCGTTTGTCTTTGCTTATTTGAGCTGTTCTTGCCATAATATGGACTTGGTCTTTACCAAATAGGGCTATCTTCTGTATATCCCCCCTACCTTGTCACAACACAACTGATTGGCTCAAACACATTGAGAAGGAAAGAAATTCCACAAATGGACTTTTAACAAAAGTCCGGCTCTGTCGCGGCCGACTCTGTCGTAGCCGGCCGCGACCGGGAGACCCATGGGGCGGCGCACAATTGGCCAAGCGTCGTCCAGGGTAGGGGAGGGAATGAAGAATCTCAAATATATTTTGATTTGTTTAACACTTTTTTGTTTACTACATGATTCCATATGTGTTATTTCATAGTTTTGATGTCTTCACTATTATTCTACAATGTAAAAAATAGTAAAAATAAATAAAAACCCTTGAATGAGTAGGTGTGTCAAAACTTTTGACTGGTAGTATATATCGTTAGTTACAGTATAGCTAATATGATAACCAAGCTAGCTAGCTGGAAGAATCAGCATGGCTAGCCAACTAGCAACACAGTCAATCGAAAATATTTACCCTGCTCCTCCAAAAGCGTTTGCATTTTACGCCTTCAGAAATCTTTGCTAGCTAGTGTGAGAGATTTATTATTCTCCTAAATTGATGGGATGACTAACTTAGAAAGAATGCATTCTTGACTGGGCTAATGTAGGTTGTGACACCTGGCAAGCTGTGATTGATGTGAAGAGCTGTTTTAGGGGGTAAAGGGAGATAGGGATTTGTGTCTCCAGATGCTGGAATATACTGGTTCTTTGTTATCTGTGAACCTTCCTTGGACGTAGGAATGATGTCTAAGGGAGCTGGCTCTTCTCACTATGACAGGTTGTTATGATATGGACATATGCCTGGCAACAGAGGTGCATCAACGGATTGGCTGAGTAAGTTTAAACCACGCTCAAGTCTACTCTAATTGGTCAGCAGAGAGGTGGAAAACTCTCTCTGTCAGAGTATTTGAGTATTGAATCTAAAACAATGAATTAGTTCTCTGTCTGCCCTGCGAGGTTTTTCAGTGAGCCCGTATACGAACCAACATACTTATCATCCATACATTTTGCATATAATAAATTTAGCTTGGATTGAAGATCTCTTGATTCTTATTCCAAATACCAGATTTGAATTACGCAATTTCTAACACTAGTTATATAGCTCAAAAATAGTGTAATTCTTTTTGTACCAGCGTCTTGTCAGGAACACTAAAAAAACACTTCCGAGTCACGGAATTTCAAAAAAATGTTCATAGTAAAAGTCTCTCACGTAATAGTATTAAAGTGTCAATAACCTGTATTAATTCATGATATATGATAAATAATTCTCTAAACATGAACAATGATTCATATATGTTCATATGTAGGTGACATTTGCATTAAATGTGGGTTTTAAGACATGTTCCAAGGTCAAATAAAGAATAAGACGTTTCTGTATACAGCACATACAAATATTGCACTACAGGAAAAACTATCGATTTTCTGGAGTGGAAAATGGAAAATACTCAGTATGGTCTCTATTAACCAAATATAGTTAGTTTGGGATGGGGCCTGTTGCTGGCTTTTAATGCCC
This sequence comes from Coregonus clupeaformis, assembly GCF_020615455.1. Lineage (NCBI taxonomy): Eukaryota > Metazoa > Chordata > Actinopteri > Salmoniformes > Salmonidae > Coregonus > Coregonus clupeaformis. Next base: position 15,593,447 of record NC_059199.1, read on the forward strand.
CCACCTCCAAAACGAACTATTTTTGGTTAGTAGAGACCCTACTGAGTATTTCTCACCCCAGTTTGTTTGAGACAGGTAGTACATGGAATACATATTGGACTGTAGGTAGAGAAAAAAACGTTACTGTCTCAGTTAAAGTGAGGTGGAAAATACTCAGTAGGTTCTCTACCAGTGGCGGCTCCTGAAAAAATTCTCAGGGGGGGCAATTTTTCTGATGATTTAGGTGACCTACACACATTTTAAAAAAGATATGTCCAGCAACAACATGAAGACAGGGGCAGCATATAAGTCAATACTGATATACACATTACTTGCTTCAAAAAGGCCTCATGGTTGAATTGGAAATATGTGCACCTGAGCATAATTCACAACAAGCAAGCAGGAGCTTTTGATAGAGGCTACTGAAAACATTGATGCAAGTTATTGGTAATAAGAAATTTTTATAGACTTCCATATTCTGCCCTCTTGTATAGATTTGTGAAAATGAACAGTGATAGACATTTTGCCTGAAAACAGAATTTGAAAATAATTTCTAGAAAAGGTAAACACAGCTATCTGTATGGCTTTGTAAAAATGAACAACCATATTCTGGCCAATTGTATAGATTTGTAAATATGATGATGTCTCCTTTCATGCATACATTTTCAAATAAAGCTCTGCTTTGAGAAAGATCGAATGATATTGTTTAATCTTACCTTATGGCCTGCACACTGCTTGTGAAGCTGTCGAGGGCACGTTTGATGAAGACAGCATCGATGTCCTTCTTCTGTGCCCTTGAAAACTTTAGCATTTTTAAGATGGTCATCAAACACCTCATCTAATTGTGCCACAAAGTTGACAAGTCCAAGAAAAATACCAGGGTTGGTGGAGCCCTCCGTTTCATCTTTGCCTCGCAAAGCTAACTCAAACACTCCGCAAAAACTTCACACACTGGATTAGCCGGCTGAGGATGTGGCGGTTCTTGCTAACCTCATCGTTGTGGCGGCGGACAGCTAGCCTGTATCCCTCATCCAGTTGAGTGACAATGTTCACTCTCCCCAAAGCAGACAATCTCAAACAGCTATCCATGTGGGTCTTTGACAGCTCATGTTTCTTAATCTTTTCTGAAAGATGGTGCATGTCGGTTACACCAGTCGCTGTCCAAGCCGTGCTGTCTGCCGTGCCGCCTTCAGGGTGAAAGAGTAAGCAGGGGTAGCAGAAAACTGCATTAGCTACATCGCAGCCTGCTAGCCAGATTTTTCGTTCATACCAATTTTTGGAAAATCCTCGGGTGTAGGACTTTCCCCCTTTAGTAGAAACCTGTTGAATTATTAAATTTGGTCTGGGAGGTCCTAATTGTTTCGTTGCCAATTTATCTTGATTTGTTGCACGACAAAAAGGAACTTCTTTCAAAGAGACAATCGAGTTGCACTGAAGGCTAGCCATGTTGACAGTAGTAATGAATTGATTGACGAGGCTACCCGCTCTTTTCTTAGTTACGTTCATGGTTATGTTACGTATGACGAAAGCGCGTAAGTGCAAGCCCTCAGAATCCCATAGAGATTGTATTGAAAGCTCTGATATTTGAAAAAAATTGATTTTACATTAGAGGCTATGAGAGACTTCTGGGCGATTTTCAACCTGACTGAAATCGCCCCAAAACGGGCGGGGACATTTGAAGCACGACTTTAGCCTGATTGGACATTTAGTGGCAGATCAGACGTCTAGATTAGAACACTGATAACTACTGTTGCCGTGATATAATTGATTAGAAAAAAAATCCCTTCCTTTTCCCGTTTGGCAGTGCGTCGCCCATATCGCCCTAATGAACACACCGCCCCTGTTCTCTACTAACCGAATATGTTTAGCTTTAAGGGGGACTGTGTTATACGGCCTGTTAATGGCTTTTACTCTGCCCCCTCCATAGCCCCCAATGCAATACACTGTACCACATTGTATGCTGTTTGACCACAGTAAAAGTCCAGCAACACTTCCTATGACCTAGCTTTTTGCTAAAACGAAACTTTTTTTGTATTCTAGAGACTCGTGAGTAGACTGGACCCTGGTTCTATGGACACACAATCGTTTTTCCTGTACAGTGCAATTTGTTGGTAAAATACAACAAAAATACAGTAAGACTGACATTACATTTCAAAATTGCATACTTGAACAATAGCACCAGTAAATCAACAAGAATTATACAATCAATAACAGTATTTCTTATTTTATTTTTTACCAGTAGGCGGTTATGTTCTTTACATTCATTTACTTAACATTTACATTTTAGTCATTTAGCAGATGCTCTTATCCAGAGCGACTTACAGATAGTGAGTGCACAAATTTTTTCATACATTTACATTTTATTCATTTAGCAGACGCTCTTATCCAGAGCAACTTACAGTTAGTCATTGCATACATTTATTTTGTTCATACTGGCCCCCCGTGGGAATCGAACCCACAACCCTGGCGTTGCAAGCACCATGCTCTACCAACTGAGCTACACAGGGCCTCAGTCTGATGGCCTTGAAATAGAAGCTGTTCTCGGTTCCAGCTTTGATGCACCTGTACTGACCTCGCCTTCTGAATGGTAGCGGGGTGAACAGGCTGTGGTTCGGGTGGTTGATGTCCTTGATGATCTTTTTGTGACATTGGGTGCTGTAGGTGTTCTGGAGGGCAGGCAGTGTGCCCTCGGTGATGTGTTGGGCAGACCCCACCACCCTCTGGAGAGCCCTGTGGTTGCGGGCGGTGCAGTTGCCGTACCAGGCAGTGATACAGCCCGACAGGATGCTCTCAATTGTACATCTGTAAAAGTTTGTGAGGGTGTTAAGGGGCCGCATTTCTTAAGCCTCCTGAGGTTGAAGAGGCGCTGTTGCGCCTTCTTCACCACATTGTCTGTGTGGGTGGACCATTTCAGATTGTCAGTGATGTGTACGCCGAGGAACTTCAAGCTTTTCACCTTCTCCACTGCGGTCCCGTCGATGTGGATAGAGGCGTGCTCCCTCTGCTGTTTCCTGAAGTCCACGATCAGCTCCTTCGTTTTGTTGACGTAGAGGAGAGGTTATTTTCCTGGCACCACTCCGCCGGGGCCCTCACCTCCTCCCTGTAGGCTGTCTCGTTATTGTTGGTAATCAGGCCTACTACTGTTGTGTCGTCTGCAAACTTGATGATTGAGTTGGAGGTGTGCGTGGCCACGCAGTCATGGGTTAACAGGGAGTACAGGAGGGGGCTGAGCACGCACCCTTGTGGGGCCCCTATGTTGAGGATCAGCGAAGTGGAGGTACTATGGTGTTGAAGGCTGAGCTGTAGTCAATGAGGTTAGCAGTGTGGTTAAGGTTAGGGCTAGACATGAGGTTAGCAGTGTGGTTAAGGTTAGGGCTAGACATGAGGTTAGCAGTGTGGTTAAGGTTAGGGCTAAACATAAGGTTAGCAGTGTGGTTAAGGTTAGGGCTAGACATAAGGTTAGCAGTGTGGTTAAGGGTAGGTTTAACATCACATTTTAAGAAGATAAATTGTAGAAATAGCAGAGCTGCCAACTCTCACGCTTTCGCCGTGTGACACACGTTTTTGCCTGTTTTCACACGCACTCACAACCACACATCCAATTTCTCACGCTAAAAAAATCGGCCGAGACTCGTTCGTTCCTTTTTTCAAACTCCCTGACGGTAGATGGCGCTGATGAGCGCCACTGAACCATATGCGCTGCACCCCGAAGTTAGCGACAGGAGAAGAGATACCATTGCCGCGAAAGACAACAGGAGAAGAAACGGTCACTACCTCAAGAAGTCTGATAAGAAGCTGAGCTGAGACTAGGTATGTAACAATGAAATGTCGTCCAATTGAGTACTCACTCTCTTAAACTTTAAATCTTGAAAGAAATTATTTGTTTGTGCGTGCGTGTGAACATGATTTAGTGTGGTGAATGTAAACTCAGCTGATTTCGAACAGGTAAGATGTATTCCAAAGAATTTAACATAAATACAGGAAATGTGTGCAATAGAAGTAGGTATGTTTTTGTAACTGAGAGTAGAGTTATTAAACCAACATGACCATTTGAATTGTTTAAGGTTTCAAAGATGTCCCGTAAGAGACCTTTGCCAGGACAAAAGCGAAACCTTTTATTTTATTTAAAGAACCAGCCAAGTGAGAAAAGACAGACAAACACACTGACAGAACAGCCAGAACGATTGATAGAAACGACAGGACAACAGACAGAGGAGCAACACAAAGGACAGAGAGAGCAGGAGACAGGACAGACTGACAAACAAGCAGAGGAGCAACAGACAGGACAGATTGACGCACATGCAGAGGAGCAACAGACAGGACAAATAGAACAACCAACAGGGCAGATGGAAGGAGACACAGAGGGACAGACAGCAGAGTCCCCCCCAATCCAACAGCAGGGCCAGAAGAGTCGTGCTCTGGCTGGAGCAGCAACATGCAAGCAAGATGTAGTGCGCCATATAAAAAGCAACGGCCACCAAGATAAGCAACGAGCTCTCCTGTCCACAGCCACAATATCCCAATATGCAATGGCCGTTCCATCTGTTGGGGGTATGTCTGCACAAGAGGTTAAGGTATGATATGTGTAATGATTCTGTCAAGGTTCAGTCAAGAGTTTTGTGTTCTAGTTGATCACGGTAAAGACATGGTTGATAGTTTTGACTAATTTGTGGTTTGTATTTCAGTGTAGTACAGTCCAGTTTTCTTAATTTGAGATCTTAGTTGCTGAATGTGTTTTTTACCTGTGCCCTATTATCGCAGGTGTCTATTTTAAATAAACTATGGTCTTTTGGGAGGATTAATAATTTTTAATTTCTTACAGACAAGAAGGGCTGAGGTCAAAATGACAGCTGGGTTAATAGTTCACAACGTCCCCCTAGCCTTTGCGGACCACCTGGGGCCTCTCCTAAATGAATGTTTCGGAGATTCGAAGACAGCGCAGGAGTACAGGTGTGCCAGGACTAAGTCATCCTGCATTACCAATGAAGCACTCGCACCATATTTCACACAGGAGCTTGTGAAGGAGATGAAAAAAGCCCTGTATACCCTTGTTACGGATGGGTCGAATGACACTGGTATTTCACAAACTATTTGAGATTTTTCTCCTCTGCAAAACATGTGCTTTGTGTATTTTTAAACATCTAATAACATGAACATCTGTATGATTCTAACTTGTCATTATAGGAGTGGAAAAGATGAACCCGCTTACTGTCCGGGTCTTCATGGGCAGAAAAGTTGTCCACCAGTTTTTAAATATGTGCACAACAAGTGGGAACAGATGTGGGACAGCAAGTGAGATCTTCACCAAAATTAACTCCACCATAGAGGAGCATGGCATCCCTTGGGAGAACTGCATTGGTCTCTCAGTTGACAATGCAGCTGTGAACATTGGACCACGTAATTCCATTGCCTCTAGGGTGCTCCAGAAGCATCCCAACACCTATATTCATGGTTGTCCTTGTCATGTGGCACATAACACCGCCAAAGCTGCAGGAGTGGGATTTTTTAAAGTGAGTTAAGGCCTGATTTATCTTTACATGTAACTTTTTATTTGTATCCTAATTACGTGCATTGACTGAATGTGTTATGATTGATTTATGCATTGCAGGTGTCCGGTTTTGATTTGGAGGATATGGTAGTGGACATCGGTTACTGGTTCAAGGGTAGCACAAATCGGAAAGGATACCTGACAGGTATGCATGTTTGATACTATTAAGTGTAATACTGAAATACTGAGCTGTAGAAAATATATGATATGGATTTAATGTCTAAAACAGAGTTTTGTGAGCTCCATGAAGCGGAGTACATGGAGGTCCTCCTGCATATCTCGGTCCGTTGGCTAATCCTTGAACGTTGTGTGACCAGGATCCTGAGGCTGTATGAACCTCTGAACAGCTACTACAAATCTGCTAGTATGGTTATTAAGGGTGTAACGATTCGTTTTAACAACGATTCGATTTGTATCACGATTCGTGGTTGTCGATACGATTCAAGGACGATATTGGTTCATTTAGAACGATACGATCCGAAACGATTCAGTGACTTGAAATCGATTCAGTAACCTTTTAGCCAAAAAATTCAACCAGTGTGACTGAAATAAATACCTGGATACTGGACAGTGCAGGTGAAGTTTCCTAGATTCCTGTTTCTTGTAAGGACCGCAATGGTGGCTTGATAATTTCTTGCTCGTCGGCTTCTCCTCTGTCATCCGCCATGCTATGCTTTGTTGTCTTGGCGCCTTTGCGCTGCTGCTGGCGCGATGACGTCACGGATAGGCAGACTGAATTGAGTAATGTTTAAAGCCTTTATCATTAAAAGTGCTAAGAAAAAACATCCATATAAAGTCTGACGTGCTTAAATCCAATGGGTTATTTCCTAGTATCGATACAATCGATTTATTACATTTTAAAACGATGTTAGATCGATATATGTTGTCCAAAAGGCCAACTCGCCGAGCACAGATCGATGTAGTTGGATCATAGGAATATAAATCGATACATCGATGTAGTAGATGGATCGTTACACCCCTAGTAAAAACACTCCAGTGCGCAAAACAGGGGCACTGGAAAATACAAGGCACACAGGGAATATTCCCAGCGATACAAAATACATGGAGCTCCACCCGAGCTTCTCTCTCCTCCACAATAAACAATCACACACAAAGACAAGGGGGCAGAGGGAACACTTATACAGGTACTAATGAGGTGATATGAACCAGGTGTGTGTAATAAACAAGACAAAACAAATGGAATGATGAGATGAGGAGCGGCAGTGGCTAGAAGGCCGGTGACGACAAACGCCGAAGCCTGCCCGAACAAGAAGAGGGGCAGCCTCGGAGGAAGTCGTGACAGATACTGTATATTTTTGAAAGAATAATATATTTCCCTTGACAGAGTAATGCTGAATGTAAAAAATGGCTCAACTTACCCCACTCTCCCCTACACATGATGTAACATTTGTTTACGATTGACAGATAATGTTTAAATGCAAAACACTTTATACAGATAATGTTTAAATGCAAAACACTTTATTTTGTGATGGGGCCCTCAGCTCAGTTTGGGAACCTTAATCCAGGCTGGACAGCAGGAACTCAACCTGTATTTCTAGATTCCCCATCACCTCCCCGAGAGCCTCTCTGGGCTTTCATAGATTGACTCATTGAGGTTGAAGATGGATTCTAGCCATGCCTTCATCTGGCCCTGTTGACAACAGACACATCATCAACTATTATTGAGAGAGAGAGAGAGAGAGAGAGAGAGAGAGAGAGAAATGTACCTTAACGAGGAGGTAGAAGTTCTCAGCAGCCTCTGTCCAGGCTCCTCCAGGAGGGTCAATCCTCATTATGACTTGCAGGAGCAGATAAAGGAAGCTACCAGGCTTCTGGAGAAGGAACAGGGGACATGAGTGAGTGTCTACAGATCTGATATGACAACAGTGTGTATAGCATAGATAAACAACAGGATGTTCCATTCTTAGGGCCACTTACAGATATAGGAAGAGATGTCTTTCCTTCTAGAAGGCTTAGTAGAACGAATTCATAAAAAACATCTGCGAAGTTGATGCGGTCGATCTGAAGTCAAACAAATAGGATAATTACATAATCTTCATTGACAAGCACTTTAGAAAGTCTCATTGAGTAGATGTTAGATGAGAAGACGGTGCCTGCAGCTAACGCTCAAGCTTGCATGTAGACCTACTCCTACGAGAGCCATCTCCTGCTCTAGTCGCTCCCTGTTTGCTGGCTCATTAATGAAGTTCACCAGTAGGTCGTAGGCCTGCTGAAACTGCCTCACATCCTCAAAACAAAACAATCATAAAATTCCTTAAAACTTAGATCATAAACTCAAAGATTCAGGTCTGTAATTCAAAGGGCCTCCGAATGTTTGGCTAGTATGACGTTGAAACTTTTCAACTAAACCCTATGAATCACTGTTGCCTAAAGGTAACCCACTGTGCAAGAACTGGTTGAATCAATGTTGTATCAATAAAAAATGTCAATGTGATGATGTTGAATCAAAGTGGGAAACTGATTGGATTTGAAAGAAGTCATCAACGTAAGGGAATTTCGTCTTTTAACCTAAATCCAATTACGTTAATTTTGGGGGGGATTTCACATTGAATTCACATTAGTTGACAACTCAACCAAATGTAAATCAAAACGAGACGTTGAAATGACATCTGTGCCCAGTGGAAACTATATATCTGGTGTGATGAACGTTGCACAATTATGTAATTGGTTACCTGCTGGTTGAGCTCGGATAGTCCACTCAACACCATCCTCCCAGCGTGGGTGAGGTAATTGAGGGAGGTACTGTCTGAGGATGTCAGAGCCTGTGAGAACAAGACAGTACATTTACAAATAGTCCAGAAATGTTCATGAAGTGAAATACAAAAAGTGCTAAATTCACATTTTCTCACCTCCATAGCACGTCTGATACCGGCCAGCCTCAGAGAGAAGTTGGTTGTCCCTTGGTTTTCAAAGTAACGCCTGTAAATAGAAATGTTCAATAACAAATGTTCAACCTAAGAAGCTAAAACATCAGTGCCATGAAATTAAGAAATAATTTTATGTTAGCCTATATTATAACTGCAGGATTCAGAAAGACCATACCAATGTAGGATCTTAATTTGATCACTCTTTTGTTGCTGAGAATTTTCCTGCACGGCAGGAAATGCAAACTTGTAGCGTATTTGGAATTTTCAAGTTTGTAATTTCCACTTTGAAATTTTAGACTCGATTTGCCCTAACGAAAAATGTATCCTGTTGCTGCAGGATTATTTTCCTGCTGTAGCAAACTGTCTCAAATTAAGATCCTACATCTGTATAACTACAATATTGGGCAGATTATTTCAAAGCAAAGGTTTTTACTATAGATGAACACATGAAAGCGAACCCACCGCAACTGGGGCACATCTGCAGCATTATTTTGCTCCTCCACAAACTCCTCCTCAAACTCCTAAAACAGACATCACATTAACTTAAACTCTACTAAACTGCAACATCAACTGAAGCAGACAAAACATTCAGTGACATCATAACAATACTTTCATCTTGACCTAACAACTTGACCCTTGACAGACAACACAAACCTATCGATACCAAAACAATGACACACACCTGTACACACAAGTACAAATGAAATAAGAATTATTGACTGTAGAAAGAGTTTTACCTGAGGAGTGCTGTCAGGGGTCTGGTCCTGGTCCTGGGTGGAGTGGTAAGGTGGAGGGGGACTGGGAGGGGAATCGGAAGGGAAAGGGGGGAGGCGGAGAATTCTGGGGAACTGGTGAGAGGAGCCAGAGGACGGCTCATGAGGGGTGGTGATGATGTCAGAGGTGGAAAACTGATATGCCATCATCTCATCCCCCTCTCCTGGTACCCCTCCACTGTGGTGGAGATATCCACCTGCTGTTTAACACACAACATGTGACACTGTCAGCCCAACACTGAAAACCACCATATTGAAAACCCCTCAACCAAACACTGAAATAAATCATAACACAGAGAAACAACGGGGTGTACCTGGGCATCCTCATAATAGGTGAACTCAGACCTCCTCTTGACAAGGCAGGACATGAGTCCATGGATCCTTCTACCAAGGAACTAAAAATGAGGCAAGAGATTAGAACGTGTAATTTCATTTTCTGTCAACATGTATTTATTCAAATAGGTAAATGGACATTTGCCACTTTACATTTTTTCTGTGAAAAATTGCCTGACTGTACCTTAATACCAGTCAGCTTCTTGTTGGTGAGGACCACCTGGACGAGACCCTTTAAAAGAGACAGAGAAACATTACATTTCATCCAGAAAATATAAGTAGACATATAGCATGTGCGTCATTTGACACAAATCAGGTGCATTTGAGACGAAAGACCAGTTGAGAATCTCTCACCCATGGGTCCAGGATTTTTTCCTGGATGACTCTGCTCCACCACAGCTGCTTCTCTACTCCCCTCACAATGCACAGGTGATGCATGTCCTCTTCATTTTGCTATAAAGAAAAAACTCCTTCAGTCTCCAGACCTCTCTCTATATGTTAGCTGTAGATGTCTATAACATTTGGCAGGCGATTTCAGTTCTGAGTATAATCCCTGGCAGTGATATAGAGCCCACATGATGTTCGTACGACAAGTTTCCCCTAGGTTTCAATTAGGGACAGACATACAAAAGAAAACCCTGAGACAATTGGGAGTTCAAATACACAGGTGTGTTCATAAATGTTAAGAATATGTCTGAAGTACCTGCACTCGTCCATAATGGATATTCCAGTAATGGAAATGAAACGAACCCCAGTTCCCAACCAGCTGCAACTTCTCATAGGGAAAACCAGAGTCTTCCCTATTTGGCTGAAAAACAAAGACATCCCCTAATTATAGAGATTGCTCTGTGATTAATAAGACACACAATTGTGGAGATAGAGGACATGGTAATGTGTACTATTACTAATCAGCTATGACTGTCTAATAATGTGATTGACTACCTGTGAATGGCTATCTGAAGGTGCTGACAGTTCGTCAAGCACTAGCCTCCCAGCTTCAGTGAGGTGAATGGTAGGCTCCTCAATAACCAATTTGGAAGTCTGTGAAAAAAAAGGGAACAGGGTAAAGTAAATTCTCCCTATAAGATCAGATGAGCTTTGGTTAATAATGTGTTTGGTTACCTGTGTGTTTAACACTGCAAGCTCTGTTACCAGCATTCTCCCAGCACGAGTGAGGTAGTAGACTGGTTTGGCCTTGGAGAAGACAGGCTATGAAGACAAGGGAATATGTTTTTTTCATTATGTGGTTTTATAGAAAACTAGTGACTTGATGTTAATCTTTAATATCCTCTAAAGACCAGAGAGTATCAGAATGGATAGACTCACAAAGATAGGAACACACAAGGGTCCAGACCAAGGGATTAAAGCCAGACAGGACCGGTGCCCAACCTCCTCATCCACATACTAAGGAACAAGACAGGATTAAATTAAGAGTCAGTTTGAATGATAGACAGGTAGCCTATAGGACTGACAGACTGGAATAGGGAGGATCGCAAGAGGAGGCCACTGCATGATAGATTCTGAGACACTACACAGGTCTGTGTTGAAAGGTTAAGGAAACATCTGAGGTACCTGCATATGAATGGCTACCTGTTCATTTTGAGAGGACAGTTCATTCCATACCATCCTCCTAGCAGGAGTGAAACAGATGAAAATGGGCTGCTCCACTGTGAATATCTGTGAGAAAATGAGGGAACGAACATCAAAGTATTTCACTACCGTAGTGGATACTGAAGGTAATCCTGCCTATTAGATCAGATGAGCTTTGTCCAATAATCTGCATGGTTACCTGCGTGTTTAACACTGCCAGCTCTCTCACCAGCATCCTCCCAGCATGGGTAAGGTAATATGTTGGCTGCAGTTATAAAAAATAGGGAATATGTTTCCAGAAATGTATTTCCATATTGTTCTTCAGAAAACGTCATGTTTATGTTTAAAGTACATAAACCAGTTTTAAGACCAGAGAGAAGACCAAAGAGTATCAGAATGGATGGACTTACAGAGCTGGGAACCCACAGAGGTCCAGACCAAGGGATTAAAGCCAGACAGGGCCGGTGCCCAACCTCCTCAACCACATACTAAGGAAGAAAATCAGAATCAATTTATGAGTCAGTAAAATGACAGTTTGAATGACAGATTGTTATTGAACCAATCCTGCTAATGAAGCAGTATTGTTATAGCCTGGGTGCCAGTCTGTTTCAGCTCTCTGTCCACTCCTTATGGGATTGTGATGCCAATATCATATTGCCACGCTGGAATTGGCAAGAGAGCGGAAAGACTGGCACCCAAGCTATTGATAGGCCTGCAGCATTCTTACCTGAACAAGGACTGGGTCCTCCTGGTCCAGGGTGGGCTCATTATCTTTATGAAAAACAATAAAGGATTGTTTTCTCTAAGTTTAAGAAATACTAGCTACAAGACACCAGACATCTGTCCATGTAGTTAGGCTGATCATATATTTACTTGTGTTTTATATTGTATGACATCATATGTATTTATGTGTCTGCATAATGTACCAACATGTTCAATTAAACCTAAAGCAAGGGTTTGGTTTCAAAGGAGCAAGTTTGTTTGTTGTTGTTAATCTAGGGCTACACTGTAAAAAAATGTCATCACCATGATTGCTACCTAAATGACACCCTATTCCCTATTTAGTGCACTACTTTTGACCAGCGCCTTTTAACCATAGAACTATGGGTCCTGGTCAAAATAAGAAATAGGGTATTGGGTGGCATTTGGGACTATTACTATTTAGACATTGTCAAATATGTAAACTTACCCTCCTCAACCGTGACAACACGGTCCACGCTCTCCACGGTGGCCAGTGCATCCTCACCGATACCGTAATATTTGCTATATGTGGTCCTCTGTAGCTCAGCTGGTAGAGCACGGCGCTTGTAACGCCAAGGTAGTGGGTTCGAACCCCCGGACCACCCATACACACAAAAACTGTATGCACGCATGACTGTAAGTCGCTTTGGATGAAAGCGTCTGCTAAATGACATATTATTATGAAAGTAGACTGCCGAACCGGTCGCAAACAACAGGTCAGCTGCACACAGAAGCGACCTCTCGCGGAGGAATCTCAGCGGGGTCGCTTTCAACAAACGACTGAACATAGACCTACTCATTATCGCTCTACATACTGCAGTGATTTTGACTGAGTTCAAAACCATCTGACAATTCTTTCTTAGAATTACAGGGTTTTATAGGGACCATTAATACGTCAAAGTATTCCATAAGTCATGGTTGGCTATGTCACAATGGGATGAACATGTTTATCAAACTGATTAAAAAACACTCAACAGTGACATCAATTAAATTGAATTTTGAGCATGATTTGGGAGTTTATACAATTGTAAACTATGAAACCATTGTTTAGAGAACAGTAGGAGTATAACCATTTAGAAAATACTGTATCTATGGCTCTGAGTAGGAGTAGAAGGGACAGCGTCACAATGCGCTCGCCATGGTTCTGAAAAAGAACGTTGCTGCGTTCATCAGCTCTGTGATGTTCTAGGTGGAGACACTCACTGAACCACTCACTTTCACGTTCAAGGTGTCAAAGCGTTCAACCAACATGCATTGGACTAAAACATCATTCAAATAGTTACTAAAAAGCCTACAGATATGTTTTACATTATTATTTTAAATCTCCTGCATAAATCAGCTGAGATAGCCTACTCTTCTCATCTCTTCGCCCTCCTGCCCTGGTGGTTATATCTGAGCGTTTTGATAACTGATTGATAATTTGGATTATTCATATCCAAAGTGAAATGCTGATTGTGTCATATTTATAATGTAGGCCTAGTAGCCCACGTTTCATGACATAACCCTAATCCTAAAATAGACTAAAATTGAAACCCTGGGCGAGCACACAAGCTCTGGCTGTACAGCCGGCAACAATAATACATCCAAAGAGGGTGGCTGTTGAGGAAAACCAGTACACCAACACAAATCTTCATTAGGAGATAAAAGTAATCAGAGGCTAAAAGAAAATGGCAGACAATAGAAATCGAATGCGTATGTTACGGCTGGTTAGTGTTTTAATTACGTAGGACTCCCACAAATCTATTGTCTCTCTAAAAAACTGTAGGCTGCATATTGGTGGTCAAAGTGGTCGAAACGGTGTAGTGATCCTCGCTAATACAGTGAGCCACATTACAATTCTGACCAAGTGGGTTAAATCTGTTGGAGCGATGCGTAGGGTGTTTGCCTTTCACGCATGTAACCTGGGTTCGCTTCCCCGCCCCTTGTTTGCTACACTATTTTAGGAAAGGGACATCTTCATGACCAACAATCTTACTCTAAAAACGTTTGTGAAAAAAGTTTGGTCAGTCTGTGAAAGTTAGAAAAGGTTGGTTAGTCTGTGAAAGTTAGAAACTTCCAGCAGGAATTGACAGTCATCAGTCAAGGTGGTTGGATTATATAGCTACAGTGGTGCTATGGTTCCAAAAGTGCTGGTGATAAAATTAACATAACTGGCATACACATTTCAAAACAAAGCCTATGATCAGGTATGGAGTTTTGGAAATGTTGTTAAACCCAACAGTCTATACTCTATAGCACAAAGTGTGATGACCCCAATGATAAAATTGCATGTTACTCTAATTGTGAGATGTGTTACAGTTTACAATAGGCTACTTGGGTCTACTATACCTTCATCCTTTATTAAAGCATTCGGTTGCTAGCATTATCTCCACAAGCAAGGGTATCCTGGGGAAAGACAAATCTTCTCCTCCCAGTAGACTAACTGGATCAAAGCCAGTAGCCTCTAACATTACTGCTAGATAGCCATGTAAACACGAACCTCAGTGGCAGAGCTAAAGCTCATCTGAGATCTTGCATAGGCTGCTGTTTACCATAATCAGGATATTTTTTTACAAACCTTGGCGATACTTTCTTTGTTCTCGATTCGGAAGAAACTTGTCTCTTATGAACATCTGTGTGCAGTTGCAGGTGGAACTCCAAAAAACAGAGAATATTCAGAAAAATATTAAATCCACTTTTTGTATTGAGCGATAAATACCGCTTTCATATGTGTAGATCTTTCTTTTGGTCGCACTGTGGGAAGTGCTGTCATTAAGGCTACTTCTACAAGCGGCCGCAGCCGCTTCGCATAGAAACGACTAGTTACTGCAACGGTGTTGGGAAATGTGAGATGTGCACAGCTAAAATGCCGAGGACTGTGCAAAAGGTGGATTTAATATATTTTTTGTCGAATTTTCTCTAGTTTTTGGAGTATGCTACCTGTAACTGCACACAGACATTTATAAGAGACACATTTCGTCCTAGGTTAGGGGTCTATAATTGTAAAATAAATGTGTTTGATTGAATAACTAGCCTAATCTAACTATCGTGGTCATACATCTGGACTCTTCATCATCATCATCAACACTTTGAATTACTAAGGAATATTCCTATAGCAACTAGTTGCTAGGGGAAACGAGACACTAGCATTATCCTCTTGTTGTGAGACTGAGAGGGAGGATTGGAGAAGTGCACGAGGAGGGGTGGGAAGCAGAGAAGACGGAGCATGGTTGAAATTCCACCAAATGGATAAGAAGAGGCAGACAAAGTTTGACACATTTATGTTTTCAGTGGTTGACCGACACGAATGAACGAGTAAACCTTGTTTTAGCCTAGTAAAGTATCACAAATTAATACCTCAGTATTAATTATCCACTGCACGGAATCTCCATGAGGGCACAAGTCTGCATGACGATTTTCGCATAAAGAGAGGCTGCGCGGGAGAGCTGACTTGTCGCCTGGCAGGTATGTTCTGCTATTTTGAATAAAGCTAGCCATACAGCTAATATACATTTTAGGCTATTATTAATTTCGTATAGCTAACTAAATAAATGAAGCTATCTAACAGCAATGCTGTTGTGGGCTTACACATGTAATAATTACAACCAGGAGCCTATAATGAAGGAAGTCAGCTTTTCAGTCAGTCCTATCATTTATATTGAAAATAGGTTATTATAACACAAGGTAAACACACATTTACAATAATTGTTAGGTCTATGTTATTAGCCAAAAATGTACTGATACAAGTACAGAAACATTCATAGTGTTGGGTTCTATTTTTCTCATAATTGGATCTGTATGTGATAAATAGCTTGGAAGGAATGCATTAATGAGGAGCACTGTACTGATATGGATTGTTTCACATAACCGCCTGTTATTCATGTGGGGAACGTTAGGGGCTAGGATGAGATAAGACTTGTATTTCTCACAGATACGAACACTCTCTCTTTGTTGTCTGTGAAACTGTCCTTGAACGTGGGTACATGGAGTACAGTGGAATGGTGTCTTTTGGGTGCTGACTCCACAGGTTATTATGATAGCAACTTATGCCTGGCAACAGTGTGCAATAAATGGAGAAGAGGAGTTGGGACCAACCCCTGCGCCAACGGATTGGCTAAACCACACTCAGTCCTTTACTCTGATTGGCCAACAGAAGAGGTGGGAACTATCTGTCAGAGTATTTGAGAAAAGAACCTGTAAACAGTTTTTTAGTTCTCTGAGTGCCCTGCGTGGTATTTCAGTGGACCCGTATATACGAACCTTCATACTTATCATACATACATTTTGCATATAATAAATTAAGCTTGGATTGAAGATCTCTTGATTCTTATTCCAATACCAGATTTGAATTACGCAATTTCTAACAATAGCCAGAGGCAACCTAGGCTACACTGCAATTAACACTATACTTATTATACACGCTATGTTCTACAGTGCTGATTCTAAGAACAGGGTTAATTCCCATAAAGTATTAGTATCTCTGTCTCTATCACATACATGCATGGCCAAGGAAGATAGGTTGCATAAACAGATACAAATACAGAGCGATAAGGCGCAAGGGGGACAGGGGAAGAGAATAAACAGTGAGAGGGAAAGAATTGGTGAGTACGCTCTGTCCTGCAAATGCCAGAGCACATCAGCGCCGGAGCTACATCTAGTTTGATGTAAGGAAGTAGCCTACTCGATTGCCTATCCAGGGGCCTTGTATGTGATCAGACCTGTTGAAGGTGGGGTTCGTGTGTGAATGTGAGTATGAAAGTGTGAGTATGTATAGCTGTAAGTATGAGAACGTATCAGTGTAAACTAGGGGTGTAACGATTCGTTTTAACAACGATTCGATTTGTATCACGATTCGTGGTTGTCGATACGATTCAAGGACGATATTGGTTCATTTAGAACGATACGATCCGAAACGATTCAGTGACTTGAAATCGATTCAGTAACCTTTTAGCCAAAAATTCAACCAGTGTGACTGAAATAAATACCTGGATACTGGACAGTGCAGGTGAAGTTTCCCTAGATTCCTGTTTCTTGTAATGGAATCAGGTATCAATTAATTATGAATATAAATAAACAAGTAAACAACAATGAATGGCAAATGCATTCACATTTTATTTGAATAAAGTGCAAACAACACTTTAGGTTGAATTAACAGGAAGTTAAAATTGTCTGATCTCATTTTCAATATTCAATACATTTTCAATAAAAGTACAGTAAGTGCAACCAACATTTCAACAGTAGGTTTACCTGCTACTTCTGCTTTTGTTTTTCAACATAAAAATATTACAATATTAATATCAAAAATAAAGTGCAACCAACATCTCTTCAGGTTGAATAAAGAGTAGGTTTACCTGCTACTTCTGATTTTGTTTTTCAACATTACAATACAAATACAGTATTAATATAAAAAATAAAGTGCAACCAACATCTCTTCAGGTTGAATTAACAGTAGGTTTACCTACTACTTCTGCTTTTGTTTTTCAACATTACAATACCAATACAGTATTAATATCAAAAATAAAGTGCAACCAACATTTCTTCAGGTTGAATGAGCAGTGGATGAACCTGCTACTACTCTCATTTTAATAAACAAACAATATTCAACAAAAGATCAAGTGTAACCTACTAGGCTACTCTTCAATGACTACAGATTTTTTTTCAAAAATATCAACTGATCAACATGATCTGGCTGCAGAACACTTCTCTGTGCGTTCACTATGTCGCCAGCAGTACTAAAAACTCGTTCTGCTGGCACACTGGTGCCTGGAATGCACAGGTACCGTTTAGCAAGGGTGGAAAGTACAGGTAGCTCTTTCTCCTGAGATCTCCACCACTTCATGGCATTTTCAGTCAAAGGCAACGCATCTTTTGCTCGGTACTTTAACACCTCTGCTCTGGCTGTCTCGCTTGTGGATTTTCTTTCTCTTTGGGTGAAGGAATCGCCAAACAGCGCATCTAAGGCTTTCTTCTTACAAGGAGGTGACTAATTTGGAGCTACAATATAAGAAATATATTTCAAAATATAGTCATGTTTCTCATTAATACAAAACAACAACAATCTTTTATTGGTATCACATGAAACACACCTGTGGTCTCTTCATTGAATCCTGACAGCTTTGTGCTTGAGCTTCCCTCGTCTTCCTCCTGATTTCCCATTGCTTGCATCTATTGATGTAAGAATGTGTGAACTGTTCAAATTTCTGCTCTGTAATACTGCACACATAAATTTAGAGGAAGATAAAGAACAGATGAGATTTGAGAGAGGACAAATGAAAGGGGAGAAGAGAAAAGAGCAGAGGAAAGAGGAGAGAAGAGTTACCTGGTGGGACACTTCTGCCTCAAAAACCAGTTTTGTGTAGACCTGTTCTCTGTCCTCTTTTTCCAGGTAGGGCAGTTCTTTAAATCGCGGGTCCAACGCTGATGCTGTTTAAAGAACAAGAATATTGCATTCATTGCATTATTAAATTAAGTTGACCTGAAATTGCAAGTGATGACCACCTCCTCATACACAAAATAATCAGAAGATTAAACTTTAGTATGTTTAAAAGAAATGTGGCACAGTGATGATGTAAAGCCACCATGAACTAAGAATTGTATTGCAGATATCTTGTTTACTTTTCCATATGAAAAAACAACTCAAATTCAAACTTGAAAACGCAAAGGTGTGGCATTTTACAAATTAATACAGTCTAATAACCTAAAATATTAACCAAGTTGATTTTAATTAAGACTCCAAATTAATTACCTATGTTGAGAGCATCTTGGGTGCCTCTGTAGCGTGTGGAGAGGTCACTGGCCATCACCCTCTTAATCTCTGCAACCAGGGTTGAGTCATCTTCGCATGGCTGTAGGTGTTTCAGCAGTTTTGCTTGAAGAGGAGCAATTACAGAGAGAGTTGGCTGGTCTTCTTCACACATCACAGTGGTTGCCATTTTGACAGGACCCATCAACTGAACAATGTCATCCATGTTGGCAATATCACTCTCACTCAGCGTGCCTACATCTGTGACCCCCTTTCGTAGATCCTTAGACATCAGAGTTGCCATTATAGCTGGCTGTTGTTCCAAAAAACGTACAAGCATTTCGAATGAACTGTTCCATCTGGTGATTATGTCTTGGATCAGTTTATGTTTTGGTAAATCCATCAGAGTTTGTTTTTCCTATAGGGCGTGACATGCAATCGGGCTGCGGTGAAAATATCCAACAATTTTTCGCACTTTCCCCAACAACCTGGAAGCACGGTCCACCCCCAAACCCTTCTGCGAGGCAAGGTTGAGTGTATGTGCGAAGCAGGTAATGTGTGGATTGAACTGGGCTTCTGCACCGGCCACAATCATATTCCTGGCGTTATCTGTGACGATGGCAGGATTCTTGTCGTAGATTTTCCACTCCATGCAGGCTTCACGCAGTAACGCGCCAATATTTTTACCAGTATGGGCTTCATTTAAAACTCTGGTTAGCAGAACAAAGGTCTTCATTTTCCACTCCGGATCAATGTGATGAGAGGTAATTGTCACATACCCTTGATTTGAGCATGACGTCCAGCCATCTGTCGTTATCGCTACTCGTTCAGCTTGAGAAAGCGACAGCTTCACATCATTCTTAGTACTTTCGTACAATGCAGGAATAACCTTTTCTGAGAAGTGTGGTCGGCTTGGTATTGTGTACCTTGGCTCCAATGTTTGAATCATTTCACGGAATCCCGGATTTTCAACCACACTGTAGGGTCGCATGTCTTTGCAGATAAACTTGGCAATTGTTGCCGTGATGTTTTTCGCCCGAGCTGAGTTTTGGCCTCTGACTAAACATGCAGGCGAGACCTGAGGCTTCTGCAGAGTTGACTTTACCTTTCGCTGCTGTAGCAGCGGGAACGCTGCAAAAGGTGCCTGGACGGTCGGTGTTGTGTGAAATCCCATGGCGCCTTAGTAGGTGGTTGGAGAGATTTGTCGTGTTGCCGTTGTACTTTACTTGACCTTTACATATCCTACAAACAGCGAGCGACTTATTTAGAACATCTCCGTCTTTGCAAAAGCCAAAGTGTTTCCACACACTGGACCGCAATGGTGGCTTGATAATTTCTCGCTCGTCGGCTTCTCCTCTGTAGTCCGCCATGCTATGTTTGGTTGTCTTTGCGCCTTTGCGCTGCTGTTGGCGCGATGACGTCACGGATAGGCAGACTGAATCGAGTAATGTTTAAAGCCTTTATCATTAAAAGTGCTAAGAAAAAACATCCATATAAAGTCTGACGTGCTTAAATCCAATGGGTTATTTCCTAGTATCAATACAATCGATTTATTACATTTTAAAACGATGTTAGATCGATATATGTTGTCCAAAAGGCCAACTCGCCGAGCACAGATCGATGTAGTTGGATCATAGGAATATAAATCGATACATCGATGTAGTAGATGGATCGTTACACCCCTAATGGTTATCAATTTTCAATTTCATTATGCAGCAACTACATGGATTGTTAGTCACATACTTGTATTAATGACAACCTCTTGTTTTGTGTTATTTATTGATTGATTCAAGATGAAAATCAGGCCAGGTTCAAGAGACTTGGGCAGACATTCACTGACCCCATGACAGAAGTGTACCTGCTGTTCTTCCAAGCCACCGTACCAACTTTCACTTCTTTCAACTTGCTGCTTCAGAGAGAGCAGTCATCAATATTTTTGTTACATGATGAGGTGGGATTGGATTTAGCAGTTTTTTTCCATTCTGTGTTTCTTGCTGATATCTGCAGGGATCCTCTAAATCAGGTTTCACCTACTATTTTAGTAAATGTCTGTTATAGATGGTGAAATTCGGGACGCAAAGCTATGTTCCAAGTTTATGGTTCCAGCAGCTCTGCAGTGCCATGAGGAGCCTTGTGAAATTGCCTTTAAAGAAAAGGCAAACCATTTACCAGGTTAGTATTTGACTATTATTATGATCAAACACTGTGATATGTGATATTTAGCCTTGTACCTTATACCGATATGCTGTATCTGTGACAGGAAGAAAGTTGAACATTGGGTTCACAACCAGGGCTAAACTTAACAGATTACTCGACGAGGGTGACATCACACCACAGCAGGTGGATTCATTCCATGAAGCTGTGTTGTGTTTCCTGACAAGTGCTGTGGACTATGCACTTAAGAAGCTGCCACTGGAAGACCCACTGATCAAGCACGCACAATTTGTAGATGTACGGCAGAGGGCTGAAAGTGACATCGAAGATGTCCTGTACTTTGTTGAAAGGTTAGTTTTTTTCCTCTAATTATTGTCTATCATCTTAGCTAAAATACCCTGTGTTTTATGATGAGGTGTGTTCACTCCTAAACTGCACATGAGATATTCTTATGTGGCTTCTCCTCAAAGATGTGTATGAACTGCTGCTGGTTGATGACTATATACCTAAAACGTAACAACTTGTAACTCTACTTTCATAAATAGGTTTCCCCATCTCCTCCCATACCATGGGCCAGAGGAGCATGACCTTCTGGGTGAGGAGTTTCTAAATTATCAGACCATGCCAATGATATCCTTGCAGGACGAAACTGAAATGGAAAGCTTCTGGGCTGAAATGGCAACCCGGAAGCATAAGGTAGACATTTTTTCATTTTTTGTCTTTCCTTTTGGCAGGTGTGGCTTGGCTACATCTGTTGCTTAAAATTGTTGCATGCATATATGTGTCATGCATGTTGCAAATTATGCATGTTTTTATCTGAACTTTGTTAATGGATCAACCTACAGCATACTTACAGCATTAATCAATCAAAAATCAAGGTATGTTTTTCCATTGTGTTTTGGTGCATTTTCCATAGGTGACAGGAGCCAAAGAATTCGAGAGGCTTGCTGCCGTCGCCAAGCTTGTCCTGGTGTTGCCCCATGCAAACGCAGATGCTGAGAGGGTGTTTTCAGTTGTGGGACTGAACAAAACCAAGAGAAGAAACAGCCTAGCATTGGATGGCACCCTGTCCTCAATAATGACCATAAAGATGGCCAATCTGGAGCCCTGCTTCAAATGGGAGCCCCCCTCCGATATCATCAAGGCCTTCAAGAAGGCCACAGGCCAGTATAACCATGCCGACAGATCATAGACAAGAGGCTCATTTGAGATGAGCCAGGTCTGCGCAGAATCGATCACCGGCGATCACCGCCCAATGCATGCTGGTTAGATTTGTGTCCGACTTGATCCCGACTTTCTCTGACGTCATGCACACGTGGGCAACGATAACCTCATGAGATCAAGGCGGCCGCAGTTCTGAGACGCAGGCAGTGCAATTGCTTTTCACCGACTGCAGGACCCAGGCGGACCCAGGACAAAATCTCACTCCAAGGTTTTTTGGAAAGTTGGCAGGTATGCACTGTACTGTATAATTGAAGCGGGTTTACTAACGCGTTAGTTCTAGTTGCTACAGTGCCTTCGCAAAGTATTCAGACCCCTTGACTTGTTCCACATTTTGTTACGTTACAGCCTTATTCTGAAATGGATTAAATAAAACAATTTCCTCAGCAATCTACACACAATACCGCATAATGACAAAGCAAAAACAGATTTTGGGGAATTTTTGCAAATGTATTAAAAACAAAAAACAGAAATACCTTATTTACATACAGTAAGTATTCAGACCCTTTGCTATGAGACTCGAAATTGAGCTCAGGTGCATCCTGTTTCCACTGGTCATGCTTGAGATCTTTCTACTACTTGATTGGAGTACACCTGTGGTAAATTAAATTGATTGGACATGATTTGGAAAGGCACACACCTGTCTATATAAGGTCCCACAGTTGACAGTGCATGGCAGAGCAAAAAACAAGCCATGAGGTCGAAGGAACTGTCCGTAGAGATCCGAGACAGGATTGTGTTGAGGCACAGATCTTGGGAAGGTTACCAAAACATTTCTGCAGCATTGAAGGTCCCCAAGAACATAATGTCCTCCATCATTCTTAAATGGTAGAAGTTTGGAACCACCAAGACTCTTCCTAGAGCTGGCCGCCCGGCCAAACTGAGCAATCAGAGGAGAAGTGCCTTGGTCAAGGAGGTGACCAAAAACCCGATGGTCACTCTGACAGAGCTCTAGAGTTCCTCTTTGGAGATGAGAGAACCTTCCAGAAGGACAAGCATCTCTGCAGCGCTCCACCAATTAGGCCTTTATGGTAGAGTGGCCAGATGGAAGCCACTCCTCAGTAAAAGGCACATGACAGCTCGCTATGAGTTTGCCAAAAGGCACCTAAAGACTCACAGACCATGAGAAACAAGATTCTCTGCTGTGATGAAACCAAGATTGAACTCCTTGGCCTGAATGCCAAGCGTCACGTCTGGAGGAAACCTGGCACCATCCCTAAGGTGAAGAATGGTGGTGGCAGCATCATGCTGTGGAGATGTTTTTCAGTGGCAGGGACTGGGATATCAATCAGGATCAAGGCAAAGATTAACGGAGCAAAGTACAGAGAGATCCTTGGTAAAAACCTGCTCCAGAGCGCTCAGGACCTCAGACTGGGGCGAAGGTTCACCTTCCAACAGGACAACGACCCTAAGCACACAGCCAAGACAACGCAGGAGTGGCTTCGGGACAAGTCTCTGAATGTCCTTGAGTGGCCCAGCCAGAGCCCGGACTTGAACCTGATCGAACATCTCTGGAGAGACCTGAGAATAGCTATGCAGCAACGCTCCCCATCCAACCTGACAGAGCTTAGGAGGATCTGCGGAGAAGAATGGGAGAAACTCCCCAAATACAGGTGTGCCAAGCTTGTAGCGTCATACCCAAGAAGACTCGAGGCTGTAATCGCTGCCAAAGGTGCTTCAACAAAGTACTGACTAAAGGGTCTGAATACTTATGTAAATGTGATATTTCCGGGTATATCACAGCGGGTAGATAGGAGAAGGAATTATATGTATACCACAACCTGTTTGGCTTCTATGAAAGTTAACTGTGTTTGCGTTTGATCAGGGGTGTATTCATTGCATTGATTCAACTGAAAAAAACGGAAGCAAACGGAACGAAACAAGGATAAACATACCTGAATTCGTCCATGAGAAACTCTTGTTTGCAACTGTTGACTAATGATTACACCCTAGATCAGCTAGATGCAGGCAAGAGTGTGCAAGTCGGTATTGAATGTGTCACTGTCTGTCACCTTGATTAGTAAACATTATCTCGACCTGTGCACCTACGTTGTAAACTTTCATTCATAGGCTAGGTTGTAGCAACCTCATGATGGGTATAGGGGAAATTAGAGTATCATGTAGTAGCCTAAACCTATCGATGTTACATTGAGCTGGTTGAATGGAATATGAATGACAGTCATCCAATATGCTCTAATAGAAATAAGGCCATGTTCATTAAAAAATATAATCCTCCCCCATTTTAAACGGCACCGACACCACTGGTGTATACTAGTCATTCTGTCTGTCAGATTAGAGTGAGAGGCAGGGGGTTGGCTGTCTTACATGGCTGGAATGATGGTCACTAGGCCTGATTGTCTGTTCTGAGATCAGCAGAGAGAAGGAAGAGGACAACCTACTGTATCATCAGTCCTGCTTCTAACAGTGAACTCTGAAGTTAATAAAGTCATGAATAATCAGTGTGTTATTGGTCTCTTCAACCGCAGTATATTGCGGCATCAGATATTGACTCAAACGTGTGAAAATAGTACTCTATAGGTGTCAGCTAATGGCCATTTCCTGCAGTTTGTTTTTTAACTGACATTAGAAAGGTGACAAGTGCATCAACCACAGTGTGAGGTGACAGGAACTACAAGGCTTGAGCCAGTGATGACCTGATATTATTGGTTAGTAAAGCATTTCCCAAACTAGGGGTCACCTGAAATGGAGTCACCTGATTTTCAAAAAGGGTCGAGAGAGAAACTCTGAAATAAAATGAAAACATTTGCGTTTGGTTCATAGTAACGGATTTTCGTCAATAACCCCGGGAGCCGCTTTATGCGGTTGTAATAAATAAAGTGGTTTCAGTTTTCCTCCTAGAAATGTGGCTCTATCTTTGGAATGGTTTAAGCTACAAAATATTATGACCCCATTACTGAAGGATAATACTCTCAGGAACATGTATGTTTCTTCTGTTTACCTCTACAATTCCCAGAAGCCAGAATAGACTGGACAAGACCAGGCATTCCAGAGTGGCGCAGTGGTCTAAGGCACTGCATCGCAGTGCCAGCTGTGCCACTAGAGAGACTGGTTCGAGTCCAGGCTCTGTCGCAGCCGGCCGTGACCGGGAGACCCATGGGCAGCGCACAATTGGTCCAGCGTCGTCCAAGGTAGGGGAGGTTTTGGCCAGCAGGGATGTGGGTTCGTTTCCCACGGGGGGACAGTATGAAAAAAACAAAACATGTATGCATTCACTAACTGTAAGTTGCTCTGGATAAGAGCGTCTGCTAAATGACGTAAATGTACATCAGACTGGGGAAAAATGAACATCATCAATGATGATGTTGTTTTCTACACACAATATCATGCAAAATTACTGCCTATCATCTGAACTTCCAAATACCTTTCTGATGCATTTCAGTCACTTCAAACCATACTTGACCTTCAGATTAAAACTGTCAAAAGACTGTTAGACTGATTGTAATAGAGAAATAGCAATTCCACAAATGTAATACATATCTTTGAGTACATAACTGTAACTGGTGTATGGGCAAGTGGGTGTGTCGAAGGAGTGGGTGTATGGAAAGCGAATCAGCTAATTGGGCAGATTTGTTGCCACTCAAGACCGCTTTGCATGGCTGATTTGGCTGAATAACGAGTTGATAAGCCGGTGACCAGTGCACCGGTGCTGTATCGTGCCTGCTGACCTGAGGTGCTTCTTACTGAGGAGCTATATCATGGTCGTGTGCCAGCGGTAGCTAACGTGGTCATGTTTTTACCATCACATAATTTTATTTCAAGTAGGATAGCAGCATACACAATAACTATTATTGATAACCATCTAGATGTCACCTTGATACATACATACAGTCTACTACTCAATGGGGGAGGGCATGAACAGCAACAACACCGGGACACACTGCCCTTTGCTCCCGCTTGCCAAGCACTAATGTCCGGCAACGGGCGTGGAGAAGTAGTACCTACTGTAGTAGCCAATATCAGAGTGACACTACACCCATCACCAGTACTTTTAATAACAAATAAACAAATGTCAGTTTCATAACTGAACATTTTAAATTATTTGTGTAAAACTAACAATGAAATATGACTCAGAGTCATGCTTTGGCTTCAAAACAGATGTCCAAACTCTCATGGTATGGAGCTCAATGTATGGTAGTTGTGTGGTAAGAAACTGAAGAAGAAAAAAACACAGCTCAATCAAAACAGTCTAACCTATAGCAGAGAGCTTTTGACACACCATCTCCTTTCCACACACCCACTCGGCCATTCTCCAGTCACCATATTGGACTACAGCTACACCCTTCTCGCAAAAACTTCTGTCTCTGAAAATACCTTTCTACCTTTGTAGCTGTATCAACAGTCAGGATAGGGTTAGGGTTAGGATTAGGGTTAGGGTTAGGGTTAGGGATAGGGTTAGGGTTAGGGCTGAGGTTAGGGCTAGGGTTAGACTTAGGTTAGGGGTTAAGGGTTAGGGCTGGTGGATAGTTAGTTTGAACATGTATAATCCATCTGTAGGGTGAAGCCTTGTGGTCATCTATGAACCCCACCAAACCCAAACACATATATGAACCCCACCAAACCCAAACACCTACAGTACCAGTCAAAAGTTTGGACACACCTAGAGTTTTTATTTATTTATTTACTTTGTAGAATAATAGTGAAGACATCAAAACTATGAAATAACACATATGGAATAATGTAGTAACCAAAAAAGCGTTAAACAAATCAAAATATATTTTATATTTGAGATTCTTCAAATAGCCACCCTTTGCCTTGATGACAGCTTTGCACACTCTTGGCATTCTCTCAACCAGCGTCACCTGGAATGCTTTCCAACATTCTTGAAGGACTTCCCACATATGCTGAGCACTTGTTGGCTGCTTTTCCTTCACTCTGCGGTCCGACTCATCCCAAACCATCTCAATTGGGTTGAGGTCGGGGGATTGTGGAGGCCAGGTCATCTGAGGCAGCACTCCATCACTCTCCTTCTTGGTCAAATACACCTTACACAGCCTGGAGGTGTGTTTTGGGTCATTGCCCTGTTAAAAAACAAATGATAGTCCCACTAAGCCCAAACTAGATTGGATGGCGTATCACTGCAGAATGCTTTGGTAGCCATGCTGGTTAAGTGTGCCTTGAATTCTAAATAAATCACAGACAGTGTCACCAGCAAAGCACCCCCACACCATAACACCTCCTCCTCCATGCTTTACGGTGGGATATACACATGTGGAGATCCTCTGTTCACCCATACCCCGTCTCACAAAGACACGGCGGTTGGAACCAAAAATCTCAAATTTGGACTCCAGACCAAATTACACATTTCCACTGGGCTAACGTCCATAGCTCATGTTTCTTGGCCAAGCAGGTCTCTTCTTCTTATTGGTGTCCTTTAACAGTGGTTTCTTTGCAGCAATTTGACCATGGCCTGATTCGTACAGTCTCCTCTGAACAGTTGATGTTGAGATGTGTCTGTTACTTGAACTCTGTGAAGCATTTATTTGGGCTGCAATTTCTGAGGCTGGTAACTCTAATGAACTTATCCTCTGCAGCAGAGGTAACTCTGGGTCTTCCATTCCTGTGGCGGTCCTCATGAGAGCCAGTTTCATCATAGCGCTTGATGGTTTTTGCGACTGCACTTGAAGAAACTTTAAAAGTTCTTGAAATGTTCCGTATTGACTGACCTTCGTGTCTTAAAGTAATGATGGACTGTTGTTTCTCTTTGCTTATTTGAGCTGTTCTTGCCATAATATGGACTTGGTCTTTTACCAAGTATTTTCCTTTTTAATGCGTTTGAACCAATCAGTTGTGATGTGACCTTGTCACATCACAACTGATTGGTTCAAACGCATTAAAAAGGAAATAAATTCCACAAATTAAATGACATATCTTTGAGTACAAGTTTAAATCTTGCTATATTGTATCTGTGTAGTTATATCAAATATATTGACATGTAAATCAATCAATCTCTGTTGTGTGTGTTAGTGATAAAAAATAAAATAATTATAGGGTGTCCCTGAGGGGCAAAGTACGCAGCAGTTGACAATTACATTATACTGATCACTTCTAAAGACAAATAAAGAGCACTGATCACATCCCCCTATTCTGAGAAGCACCTTATAAGGATAATATGATTGGGGTCTGAGGTAGAGGAGGGGCCAGTAAGGTTATGCATCACTTACTGTGTTGTGAGTGACAGGAAGGAGCAGCTCAGTGTAGAGGGAGACCTGCTGAGGTGAACATCACTGGGCATCTCATAAACTAACACTGGGGGATGAAATGTACCTCTCTCTCTCTCTCTCTCTCTCTCAGTATGACACGCCAGATTTCCAGTCCACCTGTCAACAGATTGTGTGGTTGGTGATGCATTTAATCGTTAGTTGGGGGGGCTAGTGCACACCCTATTTTCACACCTCTCTCTCTTCATCTGGATGGTAAACACCAGACCTAAACTTTGCAGGGTTTCTTAAACTATTGGTCCTGAGTTATGAGAATACATCTATAATCACACACTATTTATTCCTACTTTTGATTGTTGGAGGACGATTTGGGTCACGGGAGGACAGTCAATTTCTCATTTGGGTCTCGAGTTGAAAACGTTTAAGAACCCTAAAGCATTCAACAAGAGGACAAAGTGCAGCTAAGGATTTAGTGTCATCTCAATAGTTCTGTGAACTCTTCCTTCATGAAAAAAAGAAGGTATTGGCAGTGCATTCGGAATGTATTTGTCACGCTCGTCGGGAACAGAGGAGGACCAAGGCGCAGCGTTGAATGCGAACATATTTATTTATATAATGATCACACGATCAAAAACAACAAAACGATGACGTGACAGTCAATGGTCCAACACAAACACGAAACCACAATGAATGAATGCCTAACGGCTACCTAAGTATGACTCCCAATCAGAGACAACGAGCTACAGCCGTCTCTGATTGGGAGCCACCCTAGCCAACATAGATATACAACAACTAGAACCAACACACATGAAAACTCACACCCTGGCTCAACATACTAGAGTCCCCAGAGCCAGGGCGTGACAGTACCCCCCCTAAAGGCGCGGACTCCGACCGCGCCAACCAAATACCACAGGGGAGGGACCGGGTGGGCACTCCGCCTTGGCGGCGGATCCGGCTCCGGGCATGATCCCCACTCGCTCTCTAACCCCCCAAAGTACCCCTGGTCCGGTCTGGCCCTGCTGACCGGAGCTGGACTGCACACTGGTGGAGCGGATTGCTCTAGCTCCGGCGTGAAGCAGCTGACCCGTGCTGAACCAGGCACCAGTGGAACAGGCACGGGCTGTGCTGGACTGACGACGCACACCACTGGCTTGGTGTGGGGAGCAGGAACGGCCCGAGCCGGGCTGACGAAGCGCACCACTGGCTTGGTGTGGGGAGCAGGAACGGCCCGAGCCGGGCTGACGAAACGCACCCCTGACTTAGTGCGGGGAGCAGGAGCGGGCCGAACCGGGCTGACGAAACGCACCACTGACTTGGTGCGGGGAGCAGGGATGGGCCGAGCCAGGCTGACGAAGCGCACCACTGACTTGGTGCGGGGAGCAGGAACGGGCCGAGCCGGGCTGACGAAACGCACCACTGACTTGGTGCGGGGAGCAGGAACGGGCCGAGCCGGGCTGACGAAACGCACCATTGGCCTGGTGCGGGGAGCAGGAACAGGCCGGACCGTACTGGGGACACACACCACTGGTCCTACGCAGGGATCTGGAATGGGCCGGACCGGACTGGTAACACACCCCAGTACCTCTCGCCGTGCCTCTACACCTTCCATCCCCTCTTCGACCAGTGGCCCCCGTAACCGGGCGGCCTCCTCTGCCAACCCGCTGGGCCGCTCTGCCGCGGTCTCCTGCTGGCCCATCGTCCACGGCGTTAGCCCCCCCTAAAAATTTTCTGGCCGTCTCTCCTACCCGTGGACCAGGTCTCCATGTCCCTCGCCAGCCTTTCGCCCTTCTGCCTCCATGTCAAGCCCTTCTCCTCCTCACCCGGCTTGACCCAGTCGAGGAGGCGAAGGAGATCTGCTAGAGATCTCCCCTGGCGATGGCTCCTGGACACGCTGCTTGGTCCAGTCTTGGTGGTTTCTTCTGTCACGTTCGTCGGGAACAGAGGAGGACCAAGGCGCAGCGTTGAATGCGAACATATTTATTTATATAATGATCACACGATCAAAAACAACAAAACGATGACGTGACAGTCAATGGTCCAACACGAACAAGAAACCACAATGAATGAATGCCTAACGGCTACCTAAGTATGACTCCCAATCAGAGACAACGAGCTACAGCCGTCTCTGATTGGGAGCCACCCTAGCCAACATAGATATACAACAACTAGAACCAACACACATGAAAACTCACACCCTGGCTCAACATACTAGAGTCCCCAGAGCCAGGGCGTGACAGTACCCCCCCCTAAAGGCGCGGACTCCGACCGCGCCAACCAAATACCACAGGGGAGGGACCGGGTGGGCACTCCGCCTTGGCGGCGGATCCAGCTCCGGGCATGATCCCCACTCGCTCTCTAACCCCCCAAAGTACCCCTGGTCCGGTCTGGCCCTGCTGACCGGAGCTGGACTGCACACTGGTGGAGCGGATTGCTCTAGCTCCGGCGTGAAGCAGCTGACCCGTGCTGAACCAGGCACCAGTGGAACAGGCACGGGCTGTGCTGGACTGACGACGCACACCACTGGCTTGGTTTGGGGAGCAGGAACGGCCCGAGCCGGGCTGACGGGCTGCACCACTTGCTTGGTGTGGGGGAGCAGGAACGGCCCGAGCCGGCTGACGACAAAGCACCCCTGACTTGGTGCGGGAGCAGGAACGGGCCGAGCCGGGCTGACGAAGCGCACCACTGACTTGGTGCGGGGAGCAGGAACGGGCCGAGCCGGGCTGACGAAACGCACCACTGACTTGGTGCAGGGAGCAGGAACGGGCCGAGCCGGGCTGACGAAACGCACCATTGGCCTGGTGCGGGGAGCAGGAACAGGCCGGACCGTACTGGGGACACACACCACTGGTCCTACGCAGGGATCTGGAATGGGCCGGACCGGACTGGTAACACACCCCAGTACCTCTCGCTGTGCCTCTACACCTTCCATCCCCTCTTCGACCAGTGGCCCCCGTAACCGGGCGGCCTCCTCTGCCAACCCGCTGGGCCGCTCTGCCGCGGTCTCCTGCTGGCCCATCGTCCACGGCGTTAGCCCCCCCTAAAAATTTTCTGGCCGTCTCTCCTACCCGTGGACCAGGTCTCCATGTCCCTCGCCAGCCTTTCGCCCTTCTGCCTCCATGTCAAGCCCTTCTCCTCCTCACCCGGCTTGACCCAGTCGAGGAGGCGAAGGAGATCTGCTAGAGATCTCCCTGGCGATGGCTCCTGGACACGCTGCTTGGTCCAGTCTTGGTGGTTTCTTCTGTCACGTTCGTCGGGAACAGAGGAGGACCAAGGCGCAGCGTTGAATGCGAACATATTTATTTATATAATGATCACACGATCAAAAACAACAAAACGATGACGTGACAGTCAATGGTCCAACACGAACAAGAAACCACAATGAATGAATGCCTAACGGCTACCTAAGTATGACTCCCAATCAGAGACAACGAGCTACAGCCGTCTCTGATTGGGAGCCACCCTAGCCAACATAGATATACAACAACTAGAACCAACACACATGAAAACTCACACCCTGGCTCAACATACTAGAGTCCCCAGAGCCAGGGCGTGACAGTATTCAGACCCCTTCCCTTTTTCCACATTTTGTTACATTACAGCCTTATTCTAAAATACTCCATAATGACAAAGCAAAAACAGGTTTTTAGAAATGTTTGCAAATTGATTAAAAATAAAAAAACAGAAATACCTTATTTACATACGTATTCAGACCCTTTGCTATGAGACTCGAAATTGAGCTCAGGTGCATCCTGTTTCCATTGATCATCCTTGAGATGTTTCTACAACTTGATTGGAGTCCACCTGTGGTAAATACAATTGATTGGACATGATTTGGAAAGACACACACCTGTCTATATAAGGTCTCACAGTTGACAGTGCATGTCAGAGCAAAAACCAAGCCATGAGATCGAAGGAATTGTCCGTAGAGCTCCGAGACAGGATTGTGTCGAGACACAGATCTGGGGAAGGGTACCAAAAAATGTTTGCAGCATTGAAGGTCCCCAAGAATACAGTGGCCTCCATCATTCTTAAATGGTAGAAGTTTGGAACCACCAAGACTCTTCCTAGAGCTGGCCGCGTGGCCAAACTGAGGAATCGGGGGGGAAGGGCCTTGGTCTGGGAGGTGACCAAGAACCCGATGGTCACTCTGACAGAGCTCCAGAGCGCTCAGGACCTCAGACTGGGGCAAAGGTTCACCTTCCAACAGGACAACGACCCTAATCACACAGCCAAGACAAAGCAGGAGGCTTTGGGACAAGTCTCTGAATGTCCTTGAGTGGCCCAGCCAGAGCCCGGACTTGAACCTGATCTAAAATCTCTGGAGAGACATGAAAATAGCTGTGCAGCGACGCTCCCCATCCAACCGACAGAGCTTGAGAGGATCTGCAGAGAAGAATGGGAGAAACTCCCCAAAAACAGGTGTGCCAAGCTTGTAGCATCATACCCAAGAAGACTTGAGGCTTTAGTTGCTGCCAACGTTGCTTCAACTAAGTACTGAGTAAAGGGTCTGAATTTTCGCTCTGTCATTATGGGGTACTGTGTGTAGATTGATGGGAGGGGGAATTATGTAATCCATTTTAGAATAAGGCTGTAACGTAACAAAATGTGAAAAGTAAACGGGTCTGAATACTTTCCGAATGCACTGTAACTAAATTACTTGAAAAGTACTACTTAAGTAGTTTTTATGGGTATCTGTACTTTACTTTACTATTGATATTTTTTACAACTTTTACTTCACTACATTCCTAAAGAAAATGATGTACTGTTTACTTCATACATTTTCCCTGACACCCAAAGTACTTGTTACATTTTGAATGCTTAGCAGGACAGGAAAATGGTCTAATTCACACACTTATCAAGAGAACATCCCTGGTCATCCCTACTGCCTCTGATCTGGCGGAATCCCTAAACACACACTTTGTTTGTAAATGATATCTGAGTGTTGGAGCGTGCCCCTGGCTAGTCGTAAATTTAAAAAACAAGAAAATGTGCTGTCTGGTTTGCTTAATATAAGGAATTTGTAATTATTTCTACTTTTGATACTTAAGTATATACAAAACCAAATACTTTTAGACTTATACTCAAGTAGTATTTTACTGGGTACTTTCACTTTTACTTGAGGCATTTTCTATTAAGGTAGCTTTACTTTTACTCAAGTATGACAATTGGGTACTTTTTCCACCACTGGGTATTGGTAACAAACAAAGGTTTGAAATTTGGCCAACAAAAATATATATTATTCAACGTTACTAGCAGCACTAGAGATTCTTCACTGTTTACTGTCCAAACATCAAAAGAGAAATCATTTCAGTAAATGTTTCATTTCTCTCAAAAAAGAAGCAACCATATCAAGCCAATATTTGATTGCCTTGATCCAGTAACTCTGACTTGATTTATAATGTCTTCTTAAAAAAGCAATTCCCGGGAAGCTCAAACTATGGTAAGCCAGAGAACACACTTCTAAGATTGTATTCAGCCAATAAAATCTCTTGTTTCAGTGTTCCCTCCTACTGTATGACGGATACATGTAAAGTGGCATCATATATAAGGTGCATATAAAGTGTTCCACTGTCAGACCCACACACTACACAGTGCAGAAGTGACTAAGGTTACAATGAGGAATAGAGAGGTATTTTTGTTTTACATCAACTTGGGTAAGTGTAAGACGTTTGAATTGAGTTCCTTTTTTAATCATTTGTAGTATGTAGTTTGAATATGATAAGTGAACTGGATGTTCTGTCTGTAATGGGTAGAAATGGTTTATCCATGTCTTTGTCTTTGATCCATTTTGTTTGTTTGCTTTGACAGTTTGTGCTTTTACCAAACCAAACGTAATCCAACCAACCCCTGTGATGGTTACTGAGCTGGGAGGCACCGTGACTCTCACTTGCCTTTGTCCAGATAAGTCAGTGAGCAGGTTGGATTGGTTCAAGCAGAGTGTTGGACAGAAACCCCTCCACATGGCATCATCTCTTTATGTTGGCCAAGATAATTATTATTCCAACAACTTTATCAAGGAATTTACTGAGACCAAACGTTTGGGTGTGAGGAGAGGAGACTACAGCTATAACTTGACCATATCCAAGACAGAGCCAGGGGACTCAGCTACATACTATTGTTCCATTACAGCCATCTATGAGCATTTGGAGAGGGAACTGTTTTAATTGTCAAAGGTAACTGAACATTTGCTTCTTCAATTTCAAATTGTGTGGCCCTGTATGTTGATATGTTCCTACAACTGCTTCATCAAATGCTTGTGATGAATACATGGCTTTTCATATTTTTCACCCACTTAGTTTTACTTTAGTTTTAACTCTCTTCAGGTTCAGAGTCCAACAGCATGTCTGTGCTCCAGCAGCCAGTGTTTGAGTCAGTCCAGCCAGGAGACTCTGTGACTCTGAACTGTACAATACACATTGAGACCTGTGTAGGACAACACAGTGTCTATTGGTTCAGACATGGCTCAGGAGAATCCCATCCAGGAATCATTTACACCCATGGAGACAGGAGTGATCAGTGTGAGAAGAGCTCTGAGACTGGGTCTCCCACACAGAGCTGTGTCTACAACCTCCCCAAGAGGAACCTCAGCCTCTCTGATGCTGGGACTTACTACTGTGCTGTGGCCTCATGTGGAGTGATACTGTTTGGGAACGGGACCAAGCTGGACATTCACGGTAAATGATACTTCTGACATTCAGTTATATTATAATCTATATAATCAATGTTATTTAGGTTGCAGGCAAGGTATCATTCAAATACCTTAGTTTTTCTATATCATTCAGATACTTCAGTTTTTTTATATCATTGAGATATCTTTGCTTTCCTATATCCTTCAGATATCTTTGTTTTTCTATATCCTTCAGATATCTTTGTATCTGAGAGAAGAAAGTATGACTCTCAGATCAGGCCGAGTCTTGTTGGTGTCTTAAACATTGTCACGGCTTTATCCCTCAGTGTCTCAGTGTCTCTATTCCTATTTGATATTTCACAGATGGTTGTAAGGAGGACCATCTTCCTTTCATGTACTTCCTGGGCGTAGCGTTGGGTCTGTGTGTCATCCTCATCATTGTCCTTACTTGTGTTTTTTACAAGATGAGTAAGTGCACAGGTAAGCAATATTATTGTGCATTATACAGTATGCTTATCAATTGTTGGTACAGTTACATTATTTTACATGTTTTGGTCAAAGTTGGTCATAAAGGCTCTTCGTTGTATGATGATGATGATGATGATGATTATATTGATTATTGTGTTTGATTAAAAGGAACGCACCCTCAGCCAAGTGCTCCTGCAGTCCCCAGTCATGATAACCAGGTAACCTGACCTAACACTTTTTTAGCTGTTGCTGAATCAATGGGTTTTTCCTTCAATCAAAATATGAAAATATGCATTTTATTAGAAGGGTTGTTTCACTATACTACAATACTTAGACTAATATTTTTTAAAAAACATTTTAACATTTTTTTTTAGTCATTTAGCAGACACTCTTATCCAGAGCGACTTACAGTAGCAATTAGGGTTAAGTGCCTTGCTCAAGGGCACCGACAGATATTATTATTATATATTTATATTTTTTCACCTAGTCGGCTCGGGGATTAGAACCAGCGACCTTTCGGTTACTGGCACAACGCTCTTAACCACTAACCACCTGCTACCAAATATTTTGATTTTCATTTTTGCTATTCCTCTCAGGATCAAGAGCCTGATACTCTCCATTACGCCGCTCTGAACGTCATCCACCAGAAACCGAAGGCCGGGAGACAAAGGAGCGCTATGGAGAGAGACACTGTGTACTCTGGGTTGAGACGCCAAAACATGGACTGAAATGTCAACCTTTCCTCTTTAATAACTTGCATTGATTTATTGTGTTCTACACTGTATGCATGTATGACTGTGGCTTTTTCATTGTAAGGTACAATTACTTGTATTTTGTCAAGCTCCTTTTAACATTGATACTGTTGTTCAATTTTGAACAAATAAAACATTCAACTGCTTTCATATAGAGGTATTGTTTGATTTTCATTCATATTTTTCTCTGTCCTTACATTTCTACAACGCTTTAACCCACATATTCAGTGTGCAACAACCATATCAAGCCTATGCTCAATGTAAAGAAGATGGTTGGCTGCATAATAACTGTAAATATGTATCTAATGCTGGTGTTTTAGCCTGTCAAAGTGTCTTATTTTAGCTGTATCTTGTTTCACAGCTCTCTGTGGTGTTATGACTGCCCTAAATAGATTTTCCACTCACGTAAACTCAACTCTAACCCCCAGCATGTCACGTTCGTCTAATGACGGGTCAGACCAAGGCGCAGCGTGATATACGTACATGTTTATTAAACCAAATAAACACAACGACAAAACAACAAACTAAACGAAACGTGAAGTCCAAAGTAGCACCCACAACATACCTTACACGGAACAAGATCCCACAACCCACTAGTGCCAATAGGCTGCCTAAGTATGATCCCCAATCAGAGACAACGAGCTACAGCTGCCTCTGATTGGGAACCACACCGGCCAACATAGATCTACACATAATAGATCAAAACATAGAAAACACCACAAAGAATATACACACCCTGACTCAACATTTAAGAGTCCCCTGAGTCAGGGCGTGACACAGCAATGACCGTCAGTCCTTACCACACTCTCTTTTCACACACCATCAAAACCACAAACATCCATGTCACTAAAAGCACAACTCTCTCTCTCCATAAGAAAAGACTGAACTAAAAATAAACTTCTTAGCTGAATATACTTTGAACAGAATTGATATGGTTGAGAGACTGATTTCAAATATGACAATGTTCACATTGTAACTGAGCAGTTTTCACAACCTATTGACAAAATGTGAATATGTATAAGTGCACCTTGTAGGACTGCAATCCATTTCTTTTTCAGCCGGGAGCAGCAGTGTACATGGAAGTCCTCATAACTGCCTCAACAGTAGAGTTGGCAGCAACATGTAGTTGTCAAAATGTTCAAAATGTTCACTAATTTGATGAAGTATCATTGACAACTTGCTTTTCTGTGATAGTTCATGTGTCTAGCCGAAATAGCAGTCAAACAAATGCCAAAAAAGACAATGTGTGGCTATGAAGAATCTATAACAAGGTAATATAGTTATTAAATGCTTATTACACATCTATTTACATTTTAGCAGACGCTCTTATCCAGAGCAACTTACAGTTAGTGCATACATTATATTGTTTTTCATACTGCCCCCCCATGGGAATCGAACCCACAACCCTGGCGTTGCAAATGCCATACTCTACCAACTGAGCTACATCCCTGCCGGCCATTCCCGCCCCTACCCTGGACAACGCTGGGCCAATTGTGCGCTGCCCCATGGGTCTCCCAGTCGCGGCCGGCTATGACAGAGCCTGGATTCGAACCAGGGTCTCTAGTGGCACAGCTAGCACTGCAATGCAATGCCTTAGACCACTGCTCCACTCGGGAGGCATGTTAGAAATAATTTACAGTTGCTTTAAGTAGCAACCACCTAAAAAGCCAGGCAGTCATCATCACTGGATCATTACTACTAACCTCAACATAGTTATAATAAAGTGTAACTTAGTAACAAGGAGCAACAATCATTCAAAATGAAACAGGTAGCAGAGTGATCTGTATGATGAAGACAATGACTCGTGTGTTTGAGTGTGTAGTTTTGTAATTGAGTTCCAGGGAGTCTTTGCATAAGTAAGGCAACAAACATATTTTTCAAGTTTTATCTCCTCTGAAATGTCTTGACCTTCTTTTAGATGTGTTGATAGCATGACACTCACATCCACCCACACACAGCTAACAAGTTCACAGGTACTTGCGATCTGCTCTAAGTACGAGGCCATATCTAGGCTTTGGTCAGGCCTGCTGGCCTTGTACACACAGGACCCTCCTACCTGCTCTCTGTGTCTCTGTGTCTCTGTGGTTTTTAGCAGGATGTCTATCTGGTGTCAGTCTGTTGTTTTCACATTTGTTACTGTTGTTCATGTTCCTACTGACAGCTTGCAGTCACAGCAAACCAGTTCTTTATAAACTTACTCTGATATATATAGTTATCTGAAATCAGTTACAAACCACAAAGAACTGCTAATGAAATCTATTTGAACTCTCCGAGTTAAGCATCTCATGTCATGTGTAATACAGCACCATCTATACTATATCTATGGGCTCAGGGGGAGGGGCCTTTTTATGATGATGTCATGGCAGAAATAGTACCTTCTCAATCAGACAAGTGTTCTAGGAATACTGCAGGGTTCTCTGTAAGGAGACCAATTGAGGAGGATCCTCCTGATAGATTGCCTCCTATGAGAACGGTGTGTCATGTATATTGGTTATATTAGGCTGGGGTGTCCAATCAGTCATGCACTCTCAGGTGTTATATTTTAGTTAGTGCATGTTTCTGTGAATGATAGGGAATGAGACTGACATACAATTGACATGTTTCATTCTATAGTTGTTTATCTCATATACACTCCCACAGCTCCCACATGTTCGTTATTTAGAAGATGCTCTTATCCAGAGCAAATTACCGGAGCAAGTAGGGTTAAGTGCCCTGCGCATGGGGACATGCACTGCTTTTTCACCTAGTTGGCTCGGGGATTTGAACCAGCGACCTTTCGGTTACTGTCCCAATGCTCTTAACCGCTAGACAGGACAATATATGTTCTATGTATAACAGCCCTCCTATGGGTCATCTGGAGTACTGTCACTGTTGAATGACTGTTGAAATAATAATCGTTTTCTTTCAAATAATTTAGGTACACTTGGTTTTGCTGGTCTTCTGCAATGGAGGCAAGATAAATCAAGTGTAACTAAAGTAAGTGTAGAAAACTAATAGTCTACTATTTTGACCCAGTGTTCTCCAGAGAGGTGAGAAAACAAATAGTCTACTATTTTGACCCAGTGTTCTCCAGAGAGGTGAGAAAACTAATAGTCTACTATTTTGACCCAGTGTTCTCCAGAGAGGTGAGAAAACTAATAGTCTACTATTTTGACCCAGTGTTCTCCAGAGAGGTGAGAAAACAAATAGTCTACTATTTTGACCCAGTGTTCTCCAGAGAGGTGAGAAAACTAATAGTCTACTATTTTGACCCAGTGTTCTCCAGAGAGGTGAGAAAACTAATAGTCTACTATTTTGACCCAGTGTTCTCCAGAGAGGTGAGAAAACTAATAGTCTACTATTTTGACCCAGGGTTCTCCAGAGAGGTGAGAAAACTAATAGTCTACTATTTTGACCCAGGGTTCTCCAGAGAGGTGAGAAAACCACAAACCACCAAACAAGTAAAACCTTCAAGACAGTTACTTACATTCTACAGCATCCTGTGTCTCAGTGAGTCCAGCCAGTAGACTGTGTGACTCTGTAGGGTGCAATAGACCACAAGACCATGGTCGTCTGAATCAGGCGTTAACAAAGAAGATTGGTTCCAGTTCAACCAATCAAATTAAATCAAATCAAATTAGCCCATTGTTGAAGTGTTATACATGGGTAGACTTTCTCCACGCAAGATGATATATTCAAAGATGGTGTCCCTGAGAACACAGTGTCTATTGGTTCAGACATGGCTCAGGAGAATCCCTTCCAGGAATCATTTACACCCATGGAGACAGGAGTGATCAGTGTGTGAAGAGTCCTGAGACTGGGTCTCCTACAAAGAGCTGTGTCTACAACCTCCCCAAGAGGAACCTCAGCCTCTCTGATGCTGGAACTTACTACTGTGCTGTGGCCTCATGTGGAGTGATACTGTTTGGAGACGGGACCAAGCTGGACATTCACGGTAAATCCGATTTAATCTGTAAATTGCCACAACAATACTGTATATTCATGCAAATGGCCTACCTCAAAACAACCCCATACATTTGTCTCAACAAGCTACACAATATCACTGTTAGCTTTTGATGCCATATTTTACTGTTTGATGATCTTCCTAACCACTCATGAATACAATATGAATTCCTTGATACCCTTTCCACAGTTCCAGAGCATGATCCTCCATTTGATATGAGTCCAACTGTTCTGGCCTTGGTGGTCTCCAACATCGTCCTGGGGATAGTGACCCTTGTACTTGTCTGGGTGCTGTGCAAGACTCGTAACAGAGATAGCAGAGGTATTACTGTATATCTAATATATCCAATGTATCTAATGTTATAGCTGATGTATCTAATGTTTCATGCATCTCTATGCAATGTACCTTCTGTAAATATCAGTTAAATAACCAACGTATAAGCATTGTTAATTAACTATATGAGGTTAAAAAGAGATAGATTGTCATAAAAAATAATAGCTGGCCTTCCTCTATTTCAATCTCTTTGAAGGGAGGACAGATGTCCCACCGTCCCAGGGTAATCAGGTACATTTGTCAACATTTATGAATACAGTATATTTTCCGTTTTTACAAGAAACTGCCATTTAATTTTCCTTACAGCTAATATTCAGCTTATTTGTGCTTTTTATGTTATGAAGCTTTCTCGGAGGCAATAAGTCACTCTACTAGATGTAGCCTACTGATCTTTGTGACCGTTGTTCATTTTTCCATGGAACTTCTGCCTGTCACTGTTCCACTGACTGTCAGGTCATTGTAGTGGGTGTACAGTCTGAACAGTCCTGTCTTTTGTAGAGTGTTTTCTTCCACAGGAGAATAGAAACATTATATAATAGATCATGATATCATCATAATGTATTTCCTCATGGCTCCACCACCCTCAGAATCAAGACAGTGATGTGTTGAACTATGCAGCTGTGAGTTTCACCCCCAAGAAGAACTCCTCCTCCTCTAGAAGAGCAAGAGAGAAGACCAGCAGAGAGGATGCAGTGTACTCTGAGGTCAGATACCTGCAGCAGCAGTGAAAGATATCACCACTGTCACAAAGACTCCAAGAAGAACCATTTAACTATTTGTAGCCTAATGAAACTGCTTTTAGTAACTGAAATTAGTATCCAATTTTCAAAGTAACAATGAAAATGTATTTTTAACATTGTCTGTATGTTAGATTTATATAATGATCCTGTAATGTCTTAAATAGCCATCACTTTTTACAGCTTTTTATTGTAAGAAATCATCTGATAGAGAATTCCATTTTTGCTTTATGACTGTGTGTTTTTAACATAATAAACCATTAATTTATACACTCCGTACATCTCTATTCTCTGTCTACAGTACATTTCTGCTACCACATATACAAATATACAATGTCATTAAAGGGAGTAGCAGTTTAGCTGAATATGTATCAGGCTCCATCACACGATTAGAAATGGAGGAACACCAACACACATCTATTTCTTATCACAGAAGAGGTGCTTTTTATTTAACCAAGTGTAGAGTTGCTGAGATACAAATACATTTTTCAGGAGAGACAATGAGAATCTCTCTGACTCCACATACCGCAAACGTATATGATTTACAATAAATGCTCTCTTTGTAAGAAGTGCAGTGTCAGTTTACAGACCTACCAGGCAGTAGCGGTGCATGGGTAAAATCACTGGGGAAGCCAAGCCCCCCCCACCTCCCCCCAAAAAGCCATATTACAACCTATGTGTTGTGATAATTGCGTTGTTTGCTCTATAACCTGTTAATTCATATGCCTTGCGATCGTGATATATAGGCCTAAGGCCGAGACAATAAGAAGACACAGTGGCAGAATAAATTCAACCACACCTTTGTTTTATCACAAAACAGGATAGCAACCTCTGTCCGGTGAAGTCCACTATGCATATTGCATGTAACAGACAGCATGGATAAGCAAGTTAATGTTTCTGACATTTTCGGACTACCAAACAATTATTGATTTAGAACCACAGAGAGTTACTGCAAGTCGCAAAGAAAACAGGAGCTACCTCCACTATTCCAGCACCATTTCAACTTCAACATTTCAACATCATCAAGTTACCTTTGCTTAGTATAATACAGTGACAACTAAAAGATACCAAAAACAATTTAGTCCAATCAACGTAAGCTAAATATGATGTGGCTGTCCATGGTTCTGATTTCTGTGTGTGCGTGTGTGTGAGTGCGTGTTCGTGCAAGTAGAAAAACATGTTGACTAACCTTACGCCAATGCCATCCTCCTCTCTTTCATGTTGACAAAACGGTCTATCATTCTGTCATACAGTACACGCTTTTATTTTTTGTTGTCCTAGGCTACCTGGCTAAAATGCTTGCTCGTTAGCCTAACTTCCATTCATGGGCAACATTAGCTAATTAACATTAGCCTTCTACATCTAGCTACATATTGAACTTCCATCCTCTCAGGCCAGGGGCACAATGTATGAATTTATGGTTGGATCAGAATATCTGTTATAATCATTGGCCAGTATGGAGAATTAAGTAAAACCACAAGTCCAAATCCCTATCTCCATCGATGGCTAATTTAGAAAAGGGCCAAATTTAACTAGCTGGCTAGCTAGCCACCGGAGGACAACAACACAACGAGATGCAACAATTCAAGTTTTTCTGTCAATGACATATGCTCTCAATGGGATTTGATAGAAGTGACGACAAATCCAAGCTGGCTTCCCTTGCCACAATTTATTTTGGTGCAACAGGACCATTCACAGATGAGCTCGCTCAGTTTAGCTCAACGCTGATTGGCTCATTTGTAATACTT
Source organism: Coregonus clupeaformis (assembly GCF_020615455.1). Classification (NCBI taxonomy): domain Eukaryota; kingdom Metazoa; phylum Chordata; class Actinopteri; order Salmoniformes; family Salmonidae; genus Coregonus; species Coregonus clupeaformis. The sequence goes on from NC_059199.1 coordinate 15,636,183, forward strand.
TTTTTGCTGGCTTCCGTTGCCTTCAATGCCACGGGCGGCAACAATGTCATACTAAATTAGTTTGGACCAGACAGCATCAGATAGATGGCCTACACGTAGAGAGACAGAGGGGCACTGTTTCACTCGCTCGGATGCTTTCTCCTGTGAGATACATTCGGCCTCTTGCGAATTGAAGGAAAATTATGAACAAAGAGAGATGAAAGATACATTTTTTTGGGAAACCTGGCTTTCCTTGGCATCCATGAATACACACCACTCCTACCAGGAAGGGTGTGATTTGATGTATCTCCCACCAATCAGAGAAAAATTGTTAATTTTTCTGTAACTGTCAGGCAAGAAGCCTACTGATGACATTACTGCACCAATCCATTTGTTTCAGGGCAGGGGAGGGTAACCACTCAGGACGGACTGCAAGATGACACCACTATTCATCTGTATGGTGATTCTGCATCTCACTTGTAGACTGCCTAGTCCATTTCTCCTGTGTTTCAGTAGCTATTTACTGTCACGGTTTTCTAAGCCAGAACCCAGAAGCAGACCAGGACAAGGTGAGTTGAACGAAGGTGAGTATTTATTAACAGATTCAAAAAACTATGCAGAATAATCCAGGGAACAGAGCGGGTGGCGGAGATGAATTGGTGGAGGTGAAGTGGCAGATCCAATGATGGCTCGGCAGCCGCCGACAACCAAGCAGGGGTTGGGTGAAGGTTCCGGGAGAATGACTGTAGATAGAAACAAACGGAGGTAAGTACACAGCAAGCCAACAAGGTGCAAAACAACAAAACTAACGCTAGTAATTCAGAGGCTGATACGCTGACAAACATACTGTTCATGGCTAACGATCCGGCAGGGAATGGATGTCAGGTCAGAGCTTATGAAGGGTGATGATCAGGACCAGGTGTGCCGATAGCTGATGAGATGCAGGTGCGGGTAATCGGGAGATCTCCCGCCTAGCAACGTCGCCCGGCAACCAGGCAGGGAGCGTTCAAGAACCTTCAGGAAACAGGAGATTCAGAGCAGAAAAACGGCAACACAGGCAGGAACCGACTCAGGACGCAGGGTTCATGACATTTACTGTAAGATAACTGACATTGTCCTGTACCTTGGCTCAACTTATTATCATGGCTTTACTGTAACTATTATGCAAATTAGGATATTAATTAATTACATCAATTAGCCAAACATGAGCTCTTTACCTCTGGATGATTTCAAATAAAATCAAATCAAATTTTATTGGCCACAGCCGCCGAATACAACAGGTGCAGACATTACAGTGAAATGCTTACTTACAGCCCTTAACCAACAGTGCATTTATTTTTATTTAAAAAGTTAAATAAAACAACAACAAAAAAAGTATTGAGAAAAAAAGAGCAGAAGTAAAATAAAATAACAGTAGGGAGGCTATATATACAGGGGGGTACTGGTGCAGAGTCAATGTGTACCGGCTAGTTGAGGTAGTTGAAGTAATATGTACATGTGGGTAGAGTTAAAGTGACTATGCATAAATAATTAACAGAGTAGCAGCAGCGTAAAAAGATGGGGTGGGGGGGCAGTGCAAATAGTCCGGGTAGCCATGATTAGCTGTTCAGGAGTCTTATGGCTTGGGGGTAGAAGCTGTTGAGAAGTCTTTTGGACCTAGACTTGGCACTCCGGTACCGCTTGCCGTGCGGTAGCAGATAGAACAGTCTATGACTAGAGTGGCTGGAGTCTTTGACAATTTTGAGGGCCTTCCTCTGACACCGCCTGGTATAGAGGTCCTGGATGGCAGGAAGCTTGGCCCCAGTGATGTACTGGGCCGTACGCACTACCCTCTGTAGTGCCTTGCGGTCGGAGGCCAAGCAGTTGCCATACCAGGTGGTGATGCAACCAGTCAGGATGCTCTCGATGGTGCAGCTGTAGAAGTTTTTGAGGATCTGAGGACCCATGCCAAACCTTTTCAGTCTCCTGAGGGGGAATAGGCTTTGTCGTGCCCTCTTCACGACTGTCTTGGTGTGTTTGGACCATGATAGTTCGTTGGTGATGTGGACACCAAGGAACTTGAAGCTCTCAACCTGTTCCACAACAGCCCCGTATATGAGAATGGGGGCGTGCTCATTCCTCTTTTTTTTCCTGTAGTCCACAATCATCTCCTTTGTCTTGGTCACGTTGAGGGAGAGGTTGTTATCCTGGCACCACACGGCCAGGTCTCTGACCTCCTCCCTATAGGCTGTCTCATCGTTGTCGGTGATCAGGCCTACCACTGTTGTGTCGTCTGCAAACTTAATGATGGTGTTGGAGTCGTGCCTGGCCATGCAGTCATGGGTGAACAGGGAGTACAGGAGGGGACTGAGCACGCACCCCTGAGGGGCCCCCGTGTTGAGGATCAGTGTGGCAGATGTGTTGTTAGTCCAGGATCCAGTTGAAGAGGGAGGTGTTTAGTCCCAGGATCCTTAGCTTGGTGATGAGCTTTGAGGGCACTATGGTGTTGAATGCTGAGCTGTAGTCAATGAATAGTATTCTCACATAGGTGTTCCTGTTGTCCAGGTGGGAAAGGGCAGTGTGGAGTGCAATAGAGATTGCATCATCTGTGGATCTGTTGGGGCGGTATGCAAATTGGTGTTGGTCTAGGGTTTCTGGGATAATGGTGTTGATGTGAGCCATGACCAGCCTTTCAAAGCACTTCATGGCTACAGACGTCAGTGCTACGGGTCGGTAGTCATTTAGGCAGGTTATCTTAGAGTCCTTGGGCACGGGGACTATGGTGGTCTGCTTGAAACATGTTGGTATTACAGACTCAGTCAGGGACATGTTGAAAATGTCAGTGAAGACACTTGCCAGTTGGTCAGCACATGCTCGGAGTACACGTCCTGGTAATCCGTCTGGCCCTGCGGCCTTGTGAATGTTGACCTGCTTACACCATGGGCAAATATTTCCCTCTCCAACTATGTCCTCTGTCCTGTGTGTTCTAGATGGTACCATGCATCCCATTGTATCTCAGCCTGTGCTGACAGAATTGATGCCCCTAGGGGGATCTGTGACTCTGGAGTGTTTCTCCACTGTAGACTCAGTGTTACCCTGGATAGGGCTGAAACAAACACCAGGACATGGACTTGTACCCATGTAACAACCTACTATGAAAAAGTGCAATTCCAGGGAGATTTTGCAAATACGTCTCATTTTTTGAGCTGCAAAGGATGATTTGAGTTTTAATTTGACCCTATGGAATGTTGCCCATACTGATGTTGAATCGTATCTTTGTGGAATATTCTGGTAAATGAATAATATTTTGGAGAAGGTGAGTATCTCATGAGTCAAGTTAAGTGAAGAAACAGAACGTTTAGTAGCAAACTATGTTTCCAGATTTTCTTAATGAATGTCAAAATGTTGTGTGGTTCTCTTTAGTCAATGAATCATCAACTCAAGTGAACGGAACCAGGCTGGACATTGAGGGTTAGACCTTGAAAGAGTTGATTATTAATATTTGTAATTATTGTTACAAATTCTGAAATGTGTCCTCCTCACACAGGGCACCATAGGAAGGCCCTAAAAATGGTCATAGACTCCAGCCACCCTAGTCATAGACTGTTCTCTCTGCCACCGCATGGCAAGCGGTACCGGAGCGCCAAGTCCAGGTCCAAAAGGCTCCTTAACAGCTTCTACCCCCAAGCCATAAGACTCCTGAACAGCTAATCATGGCTACCCGGACTATTTGCATTGTCGCATGTGGCAAATAAAATGTGATTTGATTTGATTTTAAATGTAGGTACAGTTATCATAAATTATATGTCGGGGGTTTCTGGTCAGCAAAATTAAAAATTCCCTCCTTTTAAAAGTATGTATGTATTTTTCTCCTTCTCAAGAGAATCAAGCCAGATTGCTGAACTACATAACGTTTGTTCTGGTTGTTATCATTAACATATTGATAACAACACACATTCTCTTGTGGAGGAGAGCTCTGCAAAAAAGTAAGTAGTGTGATTAAGATTTATTTTGTTATACTTTATACAAAATATATGATATATGAATGCCATATATTAATGTCATCAATTAATATTATATAATGTATGAATGCCAAACAATAATACACTAAAAATATATATTTTTTGTTTTTTAATTAGGGGTGACCATGGACACCCACAGTCCAAGTGAGTAATTTGGCATTCTTTTTTTTCTTGCCGTTATGCTGCTTCACATTCTCAATACAATCTCATGCTTCATATATGTCGCTGGGGTACGTATCTCTCTTTCTTTATTTTAGAATCTGAACATGGACACAGAAAATTACGCTGCACTGAGCTTCTCAATAAACAAATCATAGCATGGAAGTGGGAGAGGGCAGGGTGGAGATGTTTCGGAGATAAGTTGTGTATGCTCCCATAAAGCAATAACCGCGAAATACTTACCATCAGAGTATGTTAATATATAATACTGTATTTAAAGCGTAGTTTTGTCAGTATTGAATACAAAATTGATTTTTAATAAAGATTCATTTATTTAATGAAAGTCTAAACAGAAATATAAAAAAAAGTATTACAAGCAAATCTGCATCATCAACATGTGGGCATTTTACCTTGACATTGTCAACTAAGCTGACAAGCACTGAAACATTTGAACAGACAGTAAACCACATTTGTGCTTGTAACAGCTGAAGGATTGAGAAACTGAATCATTGAATTGATCTATTTCCTGATGAGGTAGATGATGAAGAGGATGGTCAGACAGCAGAGGAGGGCTCCAGTTCTTATGATGGAGAGGAGGACAAGGATCCTCATATCTGCTTCAGTCGCCACATGAATGTCACCACCTGAAAGAATTAAACCTTTTATATTTCCCTTTTTTGTATCATTGTATATAATATAGTATTGGCTATCCTGGATGGGATTCTCCTGAGCCATGTCTGAACCAATATACACTGTGTTCTCCTACACAGGTCTCAGTGTGTATTGCCAGTTCAGAGTCACAGTCTCCTTGCTGGTCTGACTCAGACTGTCCCATTGTCACATTGAACCAGTTGTAGTAGTTGCTAAGGTCCCCAGTGATGAAGTATTCCAAATTAACTGTGTCTCAAGGGATCCAGGTCTTCAAACATCAGACTGAGGAAGAGCAAGAGACAAAGAAAGATACGTTTTGATTAATCGAAGACCTCAATATTAATCTAGTTCATGCGTGTTCAGGTACTATACTGAAAATTGTTAAAAAGTGTAGTGTCGGACAACATATATTTCAATCTTAAATACATAGGCATGATCCTCCGTTTCAATAGTACATTTCCACTATTACAGATGGCTCTACATGCTCCAAATAACTGAGAGATGGCCAGACAGAGTTTAGTCATTGTCCCCCTCTGTAGATACATCCCCATCATGTATCTACCAGTGGAGGCTCCTCAGAGGAGGACGGGGAGGACCATCCTACTCAGTGAATTTCAGAAAAGATAAATAGTGAAACATTAAACAAGTTATCCTTTTTAGATAAAACTATACTAAATATATTAATGTCACCAAATAATTGATTAAAATACACTGTTTTCAATTAAGTTCTACAGTATTCTCAGCAGCACTCTGTAGGGCAGCACCATGGTGTAGCCGGAGGACAGCTAGCTTCCGTCCTCCTCTGGGTACTTTGACTTGAATACAAACCCTAAGAGGTTCATGGTTCTCACCCCCTTCCATAGACTTACACAGTAATTATGACAACTTCCAGAGGACGTCCACCAACCTATCAGAGCTCTTGCAGCATGAAATTACATGTTGTCTACCCAATCAAAGGATCAGATAATTAATCTAGTACTGAAAGCATAAGCTACAGCTAGCTAGCACTGCAGTTCATAAAATGTGGTGAGTAGTTGACTCAAAGAGAGAGAAAGACGATAGTTGAACCGTTTTGAACAAATTTATTTATTTTAAATTGAAGGAGAAGCAAGAAAGAGAGCGAGAGAGAGAGCGAGCTAGCTATATTTCGAAGTATATTTTATTTCACTTTCACTTTCACTTACTTAGCTAGCTTCGAATGCAGCTAGCAAGCTTAGCTTACTCAAACACCCGGCTCAAACAGAGAGGGATGCTATGTTAGCTAGCTGGCTATGGCTATCCAACACTGGAACTCTCCAGTCAAGGTAAGCTTTTGGTTTTTATAAATGTTTGCCACCGGGGCCCACCAGTGTAACAGCTAAACTGATTGCTGCTGACAGCAGACACTGTCAGAGCTGCCAACTCTCACGCTTTCGCCGTGTGACACACGTTTTTGCCTGTTTTCACACGCACTCACGCCACACATCCAATTTCTCACGCAAAAAAAATCGTCCGAGACTCGTTCGTTCCTTTTTTCAAACTCCCCGATGGTAGATGGCGCTGATGAGCGCCACTGAACCATATGCGCTGCACCCCGAAGTTAGCGACAGAAGAAGAGATACCATTGCCGCGAATGACAACAGGAGAAGAAACGGTCACTACCTCAAGAAGTCTGATAAGAAGCTGAGCTGAGACTAGGTATGTAACAATGAAATGTCGTCCAATTGAGTACTCACTCTCTTAAACTTTAAATCTTGAAATAAATTATTTGTTTGTGCGTGTGAACATGATTTAGTGTGGGGAATGTAAACTCAGCAGATTTCGAACAGGTAAGATGTATTCCAAAGAATTTAACATAAATACAGGAAATGTGTGCAATAGAAGTAGGTATGTTTTTGTAACTGAGAGTAGAGTTCTTAAACCAACATGACCATTTGAATTGTTTAAGGTTTCAAAGATGTCCCGTAGGAGACCTTTGCCAGGACAAAAGCGAAACCTTTTATTTTATTTAAAGAACCAGCCAAGTGAGAAAAGACAGACAAACACACTGACAGAACAGCCAGAACGATTGATAGAAACGACAGGACAACAGACAGAGGAGCAACACAAAGGACAGAGAGAGCAGGAGGCAGGACAGACTGACAAACAAGCAGAGGAGCAACAGACAGGACAGATTGACGCACATGCAGAGGAGCAACAGACAGGACAAATAGAACAACCAACAGGGCAGATGGAAGGAGACACAGAGGGACAGACAGAAGAGGCCCCAATCCAACAGCAGGGCCAGAAGAGTCGTGCTCTGGCTGGAGCAGCAACATGCAAGCAAGATGTAGTGTGCCATATAAAAAGCAAAGGCCACCAAGATAAGCAACGAGCTCTCCAGTCCACAGCCACAATATCCCAATATGCAATGGCCGTTCCATCTGTTGGGGGTATGTCTGCACAGGAGGTTAAGGTATGATATGTGTAATGATTCTGTCAAGGTTCAGTCAAGAGTTTTGTGTTCTAGTTGATCACGGTAAAGACATGGTTGATAGTTTTGACTAATTTGTGGTTTGTATTTCAGTGTAGTACAGTCCAGTTTTCTTAATTTGAGATCTTAGTTGCTGAATGTGTTTTTTACCTGTGCCCTATTATCGCAGGTGTCTATTTTAAATAAACTATGGTCTTTTGGGAGGATTAATAATTTTTAATTTCTTACAGACAAGAAGGGCTGAGGTCAAAATGACAGCTGGGTTAATAGTTCACAACGTCCCCCTAGCCTTTGCGGACCACCTGGGGCCTCTCCTAAATGAATGTTTCGGAGATTCGAAGACAGCGCAGGAGTACAGGTGTGCCAGGACTAAGTCATCCTGCATTACCAATGAAGCACTCGCACCATATTTCACACAGGAGCTTGTGAAGGAGATGAAAAAAGCCCCGTATACCCTTGTTACGGATTGGTCGAATGACACTGGTATTTCACAAACTATTTGAGATTTTTCTCCTCTGCAAAACATGTGCTTTGTGTATTTTTAAACATCTAATAACATGAACATCTGTATGATTCTAACTTGTCATTATAGGAGTGGAAAAGATGAACCCGCTTACTGTCCGGGTCTTCATGGGCAGAAAAGTTGTCCACCAGTTTTTAAATATGTGCACAACAAGTGGGAACAGATGTGGGACAGCAAGTGAGATCTTCACCAAAATTAACTCCACCATAGAGGAGCATGGCATCCCTTGGGAGAACTGCATTGGTCTCTCAGTTGACAATGCAGCTGTGAACATTGGACCACGTAATTCCATTGCCTCTAGGGTGCTCCAGAAGCATCCCAACACCTATATTCATGGTTGTCCTTGTCATGTGGCACATAACACCGCCAAAGCTGCAGGAGTGGGATTTTTTAAAGTGAGTTAAGGCCTGATTTATCTTTACATGTAACTTTTTATTTGTATCCTAATTACGTGCATTGACTGAATGTGTTATGATTGATTTATGCATTGCAGGTGTCCGGTTTTGATTTGGAGGATATGGTAGTGGACATCGGTTACTGGTTCAAGGGTAGCACAAATCGGAAAGGATACCTGACAGGTATGCATGTTTGATACTATTAAGTGTAATACTGAAATACTGAGCTGTAGAAAATATATGATATGGATTTAATGTCTAAAACAGAGTTTTGTGAGCTCCATGAAGCGGAGTACATGGAGGTCCTCCTGCATATCTCGGTCCGTTGGCTAATCCTTGAACGTTGTGTGACCAGGATCCTGAGGCTGTATGAACCTCTGAACAGCTACTACAAATCTGCTAGTATGGTTATTAGGGGTGTAACGATTCGTTTTAACAACGATTCGATTTGTATCACGATTCGTGGTTGTCGATACGATTCAAGGACGATATTGGTTCATTTAGAACGATACGATCCGAAACGATTCAGTGACTTGAAATCGATTCAGTAACCTTTTAGCCAAAAATTCAACCAGTGTGACTGAAATAAATACCTGGATACTGGACAGTGCAGGTGAAGTTTCCTAGATTCCTGTTTCTTGTAAGGACCGCAATGGTGGCTTGATAATTTCTTGCTCGTCGGCTTCTCCTCTGTCATCCGCCATGCTATGCTTTGTTGTCTTGGCGCCTTTGCGCTGCTGCTGGCGCGATGACGTCACGGATAGGCAGACTGAATCGAGTAATGTTTAAAGCCTTTATCATTAAAAGTGCTAAGAAAAAACCTCCATATAAAGTCTGACGTGCTTAAATCCAATGGGTTATTTCCTAGTATCGATACAATCGATTTATTACATTTTAAAACGATGTTAGATCGATATATGTTGTCCAAAAGGCCAACTCGCCGAGCACAGATCGATGTAGTTGGATCATAGGAATATAAATCGATACATCGATGTAGTAGATGGATCGTTACACCCTAGTAAAAACACTCCAGTGCGCAAAACAGGGGCACTGGAAAATACAAGGCACACAGGGAATATTCCCAGCGATACAAAATACATGGAGCTCCACCGAGCTTCTCTCTCCTCCACAATAAACAATCACACACAAAGACAAGGGGGCAGAGGGAACACTTATACAGGTACTAATGAGGTGATATGAACCAGGTGTGTGTAATAAACAAGACAAAACAAATGGAATGATGAGATGAGGAGCGGCAGTGGATAGAAGGCCGGTGACGACAAACGCCGAAGCCTGCCCGAACAAGGAGAGGGGCAGCCTCGGAGGAAGTCGTGACAGATACTGTATATTTTTGAAAGAATAATATATTTCCCTTGACAGAGTAATGCTGAATGTAAAAAATGGCTCAACTTACCCCACTCTCCCCTACACATGATGTAACATTTGTTTACGATTGACAGATAATGTTTAAATGCAAAACACTTTATACAGATAATGTTTAAATGCAAAACACTTTATTTTGTGATGGGGCCCTCAGCTCAGTTTGGGAACCTTAATCCAGGCTGGACAGCAGGAACTCAACCTGTATTTCTAGATTCCCCATCACCTCCCCCGAGAGCCTCTCTGGGCTTTCATAGATTGACTCATTGAGGTTGAAGATGGATTCTAGCCATGCCTTCATCTGGCCCTGTTGACAACAGACACATCATCAACTATTATTGAGAGAGAGAGAGAGAGAGAGAGAGAGAGAGAGAGAGAAATGTACCTTAACGAGGAGGTAGAAGTTCTCAGCAGCCTCTGTCCAGGCTCCTCCAGGAGGGTCAATCCTCATTATGACTTGCAGGAGCAGATAAAGGAAGCTACCAGGCTTCTGGAGAAGGAACAGGGGACATGAGTGAGTGTCTACAGATCTGATATGACAACAGTGTGTATAGCATAGATAAACAACAGGATGTTCCATTCTTAGGGCCACTTACAGATATAGGAAGAGATGTCTTTCCTTCTAGAAGGCTTAGTAGAACGAGTAGAACATCTGCAAAGTTGATGCGGTCGATCTGAAGTCAAACAAATAGGATAATTACATAATCTTCATTGACAAGCACTTTAGAAAGTCTCATTGAGTAGATGTTAGATGAGAAGACGGTGCCTGCAGCTAACGCTCAAGCTTGCATGTAGACCTACTCCTACGAGAGCCATCTCCTGCTCTAGTCGCTCCCTGTTTGCTGGCTCATTAATGAAGTTCACCAGTAGGTCGTAGGCCTGCTGAAACTGCCTCACATCCTCAAAACAAAACAATCATAAAATTCCTTAAAACTTAGATCATAAACTCAAAGATTCAGGTCTGTAATTCAAAGGGCCTCCGAATGTTTGGCTAGTATGACGTTGAAACTTTTCAACTAAACCCTATGAATCACTGTTGCCTAAAGGTAACCCACTGTGCAAGAACTGGTTGAATCAATGTTGTATCAATAAAAAATGTCAATGTGATGATGTTGAATCAAAGTGGGAAACTGATTGGATTTGAAAGAAGTCATCAACGTAAGGGAATTTCGTCTTTTAACCTAAATCCAATTACGTTAATTTTGGGGGGGATTTCACATTGAATTCACATTAGTTGACAACTCAACCAAATGTAAATCAAAACGAGACGTTGAAATGACATCTGTGCCCAGTGGAAACTATATATCTGGTCTGATGAACGTTGCACAATTATGTAATTGGTTACCTGCTGGTTGAGCTCGGATAGTCCACTCAACACCATCCTCCCAGCGTGGGTGAGGTAATTGAGGGAGGTACTGTCTGAGGATGTCAGAGCCTGTGAGAACAAGACAGTGCATTTACAAATAGTCCAGAAATGTTCATGAAGTGAAATACAAAAAGTGCTAAATTCACATTTTCTCACCTCCATAGCACGTCTGATACCGGCCAGCCTCAGAGAGAAGTTGGTTGTCCCTTGGTTTTCAAAGTAACGCCTGTAAATAGAAATGTTCAATAACAAATGTTCAACCTAAGAAGCTAAAACATCAGTGCCATGAAATTAAGAAATAATTTTATGTTAGCCTATATTATAACTGCAGGATTCAGAAAGACCATACCAATGTAGGATCTTAATTTGATCACTCTTTTGTTGCTGAGAATTTTCCTGCACGGCAGGAAATGCAAACTTGTAGCGTATTTGGAATTTTCAAGTTTGTAATTTCCACTTTGAAATTTTAGACTCGATTTGCCCTAACGAAAAATGTATCCTGTTGCTGCAGGATTATTTTCCTGCTGTAGCAAACTGTCTCAAATTAAGATCCTACATCTGTATAACTACAATATTGGGCAGATTATTTCAAAGCAAAGGTTTTTACTATAGATGAACACATGAAAGCGAACCCACCGCAACTGGGGCACATCTGCAGCATTATTTTGCTCCTCCACAAACTCCTCCTCAAACTCCTAAAACAGACATCACATTAACTTAAACTCTACTAAACTGCAACATCAACTGAAGCAGACAAAACATTCAGTGACATCATAACAATACTTTCATCTTGACCTAACAACTTGACCCTTGACAGACAACACAAACCTATCGATACCAAAACAATGACACACACCTGTACACACAAGTACAAATGAAATAAGAATTATTGACTGTAGAAAGAGTTTTACCTGAGGAGTGCTGTCAGGGGTCTGGTCCTGGTCCTGGGTGGAGTGGTAAGGTGGAGGGGGGACTGGGAGGGGAATCGGAAGGGAAAGGGGGAGGCGGAGAATTCTGGGGGAACTGGTGAGAGGAGCCAGAGGACGGCTCATGAGGGGTGGTGATGATGTCAGAGGTGGAAAACTGATATGCCATCATCTCATCCCCCCTCTCCTGGTACCCCTCCACTGTGGTGGAGATATCCACCTGCTGTTTAACACACAACATGTGACACTGTCAGCCCAACACTGAAAACCACCATATTGAAAACCCCTCAACCAAACACTGAAATAAATCATAACACAGAGAAACAACGGGGTGTACCTGGGCATCCTCATAATAGGTGAACTCAGACCTCCTCTTGACAAGGCAGGACATGAGTCCATGGATCCTTCTACCAAGGAACTAAAAATGAGGCAAGAGATTAGAACGTGTAATTTCATTTTCTGTCAACATGTATTTATTCAAATAGGTAAATGGACATTTGCCACTTTACATTTTTTCTGTGAAAAATTGCCTGACTGTACCTTAATACCAGTCAGCTTCTTGTTGGTGAGGACCACCTGGACGAGACCCTTTAAAAGAGACAGAGAAAAATTACATTTCATCCAGAAAATATAAGTAGACATATAGCATGTGCGTCATTTGACACAAATCAGGTGCATTTGAGACGAAAGACCAGTTGAGAATCTCTCACCCATGGGTCCAGGATTTTTTCCTGGATGACTCTGCTCCACCACAGCTGCTTCTCTACTCCCCTCACAATGCACAGGTGATGCATGTCCTCTTCATTTTGCTATAAAGAAAAAAACTCCTTCAGTCTCCAGACCTCTCTCTATATGTTAGCTGTAGATGTCTATAACATTTGGCAGGTGATTTCAGTTCTGAGTATAATCCCTGGCAGTGATATAGAGCCCACATGATGTTCGTACGACAAGTTTCCCCTAGGTTTCAATTAGGGACAGACATACAAAAAGAAAACCCAGAGACAATTGGGAGTTCAAATACACAGGTGTGTTCATAAATGTTAAGAATATGTCTGAAGTACCTGCACTCGTCCATAATGGATATTCCAGTAATGGAAATGAAACGAACCCCAGTTCCCAACCAGCTGCAACTTCTCATAGGGAAAACCAGAGTCTTCCCTATTTGGCTGAAAAACAAAGACATCCCCTAATTATAGAGATTGCTCTGTGATTAATAAGACACACAATTGTGGAGATAGAGGACATGGTAATGTGTACTATTACTAATCAGCTATGACTGTCTAATAATGTGATTGACTACCTGTGAATGGCTATCTGAAGGTGCTGACAGTTCGTCAAGCACTAGCCTCCCAGCTTCAGTGAGGTGAATGGTAGGCTCCTCAATAACCAATTTGGAAGTCTGTGAAAAAAAAGGGAACAGGGTCAAGTAAATTCTCCCTATAAGATCAGATGAGCTTTGGTTAATAATGTGTTTGGTTACCTGTGTGTTTAACACTGCAAGCTCTGTTACCAGCATTCTCCCAGCACGAGTTAGGTAGTAGACTGGTTTGGCCTTGGAGAAGACAGGCTATGAAGACAAGGGAATATGTTTTTTCATTATGTGGTTTTATAGAAAACTAGTGACTTGATGTTAATCTTTAATATCCTCTAAAGACCAGAGAGTATCAGAATGGATAGACTCACAAAGATAGGAACACACAAGGGTCCAGACCAAGGGATTAAAGCCAGACAGGACCGGTGCCCAACCTCCTCATCCACATACTAAGGAACAAGACAGGATTAAATTAAGAGTCAGTTTGAATGATAGACAGGTAGCCTATAGGACTGACAGACTGGAATAGGGAGGATCGCAAGAGGAGGCCACTGCATGATAGATTCTGAGACACTACACAGGTCTGTGTTGAAAGGTTAAGGAAACATCTGAGGTACCTGCATATGAATGGCTACCTGTTCATTTTGAGAGGACAGTTCCTTCCATACCATCCTCCTAGCAGGAGTGAAACAGATGAAAATGGGCTGCTCCACTGTGAATATCTGTGAGAAAATGAGGGAACGAACATCAAAGTATTTCACTACCGTAGTGGATACTGAAGGTAATCCTGCCTATTAGATCAGATGAGCTTTGTCCAATAATCTGCATGGTTACCTGCGTGTTTAACACTGCCAGCTCTCTCACCAGCATCCTCCCAGCATGGGTAAGGTAATATGTTGGCTGCAGTTATAAAAAATAGGGAATATGTTTCCAGAAATGTATTTCCATATTGTTCTTCAGAAAACGTCATGTTTATGTTTAAAGTACATAAACCAGTTTTAAGACCAGAGAGAAGACCAAAGAGTATCAGAATGGATGGACTTACAGAGCTGGGAACCCACAGAGGTCCAGACCAAGGGATTAAAGCCAGACAGGGCCGGTGCCCAACCTCCTCAACCACATACTAAGGAAGAAAATCAGAATGAATTTATGAGTCAGTAAAATGACAGTTTGAATGACAGATTGTTATTGAACCAATCCTGCTAATGAAGCAGTATTGTTATAGCCTGGGTGCCAGTCTGTTTCAGCTCTCTGTCCACTCCTTATGGGATTGTGATGCCAATATCATATTGCCACGCTGGAATTGGCAAGAGAGCGGAAAGACTGGCACCCAAGCTATTGATAGGCCTGCAGCATTCTTACCTGAACAAGGACTGGGTCCTCCTGGTCCAGGGTGGGCTCATTATCTTTATGAAAAACAATAAAGGATTGTTTTCTCTAAGTTTAAGAAATACTAGCTACAAGACACCAGACATCTGTCCATGTAGTTAGGCTGATCATATATTTACTTGTGTTTTATATTGTATGACATCATATGTATTTATGTATCTGCATAATGTACCAACATGTTCAATTAAACCTAAAGCAAGGGTTTGGTTTCAAAGGAGCAAGTTTGTTTGTTGTTGTTAATCTAGGGCTACACTGTAAAAAATGTCATCACCATGATTGCTACCTAAATGACACCCTATTCCCTATTTAGTGCACTACTTTTGACCAGCGCCTTTTAACCATAGAACTATGGGTCCTGGTCAAAATAAGAAATAGGGTATTGGGTGGCATTTGGGACTATTACTATTTAGACATTGTCAAATATGTAAACTTACCCTCCTCAACCGTGACAACACGGTCCACGCTCTCCACGGTGGCCAGTGCATCCTCACCGATACCGTAATATTTGCTATATGTGGTCCTCTGTAGCTCAGCTGGTAGAGCACGGCGCTTGTAACGCCAAGGTAGTGGGTGCGAACCTCCGGACCACCCATACACACAAAAAATGTATGCACGCATGACTGTAAGTCGCTTTGGATAAAAGCGTCTGCTAAATGGCATATTATTATTATTATGAAAGTAGACTGCCGAACCGGTCGCAAACAACAGGTCAGCTGCACACAGAAGCGACCTCTCGCGGAGGAATCTCAGCGGGGTCGCTTTCAACAAACGACTGAACATAGACCTACTCATTATCGCTCTACATACTGCAGTGATTTTGACTGAGTTCAAAACCATCTGACAATTCTTTCTTAGAATTACAGGGTTTTATAGGGACCATTAATACGTCAAAGTATTCCATAAGTCATGGTTGGCTATGTCACAATGGGATGAACATGTTTATCAAACTGATTAAAAAACACTCAACAGTGACATCAATTAAATTGAATTTTGAGCATGATTTGGGAGTTTATACAATTGTAAACTATGAAACCATTGTTTAGAGAACAGTAGGAGTATAACCATTTAGAAAATACTGTATCTATGGCTCTGAGTAGGAGTAGAAGGGACAGCGTCACAATGCGCTCGCCATGGTTCTGAAAAAGAAAGTTGCTGCGTTCATCAGCTCTGTGATGTTCTAGGCGGAGACACTCACTGAACCACTCACTTTCACGTTCAAGGTGTCAAAGCGTTCAACCAACATGCATTGGACTAAAACATCATTCAAATAGTTACTAAAAAGCCTACAGATATGTTTTACATTATTATTTTAAATCTCCTGCATAAATCAGCTGAGATAGCCTACTCTTCTCATCTCTTCGCCCTCCTGCCCTGGTGGTTATATCTGAGCGTTTTGATAACTGATTGATAATTTGGATTATTCATATCCAAAGTGAAATGCTGATTGTGTCATATTTATAATGTAGGCCTAGTAGCCCACGTTTCATGACATAACCCTAATCCTAAAATAGACTAAAATTGAAACCCTGGGCGAGCACACAAGCTCTGGCTGTACAGCCGGCAACAATAATACATCCAAAGAGGGTGGCTGTTGAGGAAAACCAGTACACCAACACAAATCTTCATTAGGAGATAAAAGTAATCAGAGGCT
The DNA here is from genome assembly GCF_020615455.1 of Coregonus clupeaformis. Classification (NCBI taxonomy): domain Eukaryota; kingdom Metazoa; phylum Chordata; class Actinopteri; order Salmoniformes; family Salmonidae; genus Coregonus; species Coregonus clupeaformis. Next base: position 15,652,367 of record NC_059199.1, read on the forward strand.
AAAAGAAAATGGCAGACAATAGAAATCGAATGCGTATGTTACGGCTGGTTAGTGTTTTAATTACGAAGGACTCCCACAAATCTATTGTCTCTCTAAAAAACTGTAGGCTGCATATTGGTGGTCAAAGTGGTCGAAGCGGTGTAGTGATCCTCGCTAATACAGTGAGCCACATTACAATTCTGACCAAGTGGGTTAAATCTGTTGGAGCGATGCGTAGGGTGTTTGCCTTTCACGCATGTAACCTGGGTTCGCTTCCCCGCCCCTTGTTTGCTACACTATTTTAGGAAAGGGACATCTTCATGACCAACAATCTTACTCTAAAAACGTTTGTGAAAAAGTTTGGTCAGTCTGTGAAAGTTAGAAAAGGTTGGTTAGTCTGTGAAAGTTAGAAACTTCCAGCAGGAATTGACAGTCATCAGTCAAAGGTGGTTGGATTATATAGCTACAGTGGTGCTATGGTTCCAAAAGTGCTGGTGATAAAATTAACATAACTGGCATACACATTTCAAAACAAAGCCTATGATCAGGTATGGAGTTTTGGAAATGTTGTTAAACCCAACAGTCTATACTCTATAGCACAAAGTGTGATGACCCCAATGATACAATTGCATGTTACTCTAATTGTGAGATGTGTTACAGTTTACAATAGGCTACTTGGGTCTACTATACCTTCATCCTTTATTAAAGCATTCGGTTGCTAGCATTATCTCCACAAGCAAGGGTATCCTGGGGAAAGACAAATCTTCTCCTCCCAGTAGACTAACTGGATCAAAGCCAGTAGCCTCTAACATTACTGCTAGATAGCCATGTAAACACGAACCTCAGTGGCAGAGCTAAAGCTCATCTGAGATCTTGCATAGGCTGCTGTTTACCATAATCAGGATATTTTTTTTACAAACCTTGGCGATACTTTCTTTGTTCTCGATTCGGAAGAAACTTGTCTCTTATGAACATCTGTGTGCAGTTGCAGGTGGAACTCCAAAAAACAGAGAATATTCAGAAAAATATTAAATCCACTTTTTGTATTGAGCGATAAATACCGCTTTCATATGTGTAGATCTTTCTTTTGGTCGCACTGTGGGAAGTGCTGTCATTAAGGCTACTTCTACAAGCGGCCGCAGCCGCTTCGCATAGAAACGACTAGTTACTGCAACGGTGTTGGGAAATGTGAGATGTGCACAGCTAAAATGCCGAGGACTGTGCAAAAGGTGGATTTAATATATTTTTTGTCGAATTTTCTCTAGTTTTTGGAGTATGCTACCTGTAACTGCACACAGACGTTTATAAGAGACACATTTCTTCCTAGGTTAGGGGTCTATAATTGTAAAATAAATGTGTTTGATTGAATAACTAGCCTAATCTAACTATCGTGGTCATACATCTGGACTCTTCATCATCATCATCAACACTTTGAATTACTAAGGAATATTCCTATAGCAACTGGTTGCTAGGGGAAACGAGACACTAGCATTATCCTCTTGTTGTGAGACTGAGAGGGAGGATTGGAGAAGTGCACGAGGAGGGGTGGGAAGCAGAGAAGACGGAGCATGGTTGAAATTCCACCAAATGGATAAGAAGAGGCAGACAAAGTTTGACACATTTATGTTTTCAGTGGTTGACCGACACGAATGAACGAGTAAACCTTGTTTTAGCCTAGTAAAGTATCACAAATTAATACCTCAGTATTAATTATCCACTGCACGGAATCTCCATGAGGGCACAAGTCTGCATGACGATTTTCGCGTAAAGAGAGGCAGCGCGGGAGAGCTGACTTGTCGCCTGGCAGGTATGTTCTGCTATTTTGAATAAAGCTAGCCATACAGCTAATATACATTTTAGGCTATTATTAATTTCGTATAGCTAACTAAATAAATGAAGCTATCTAACAGCAATGCTGTTGTGGGCTTACACATGTAATAATTACAACCAGGAGCCTATAATGAAGGAAGTCAGCTTTTCAGTCAGTCCTATCATTTATATTGAAAATAGGTTATTATAACACAAGGTAAACACACATTTACAATAATTGTTAGGTCTATGTTATTAGCCAAAAATGTACTGATACAAGTACAGAAACATTCATAGTGTTGGGTTCTATTTTTCTCATAATTGGATCTGTATGTGATAAATAGCTTGGAAGGAATGCATTAATGAGGAGCACTGTACTGATATGGATTGTTTCACATAACCGCCTGTTATTCATGTGGGGAACGTTAGGGGCTAGGATGAGATAAGACTTGTATTTCTCACAGATACGAACACTCTCTCTTTGTTGTCTGTGAAACTGTCCTTGAACGTGGGTACATGGAGTACAGTGGAATGGTGTCTTTTGGGTGCTGACTCCACAGGTTATTATGATAGCAACTTATGCCTGGCAACAGTGTGCAATAAATGGAGAAGAGGAGTTGGGACCAACCCCTGCGCCAACGGATTGGCTAAACCACACTCAGTCCTTTACTCTGATTGGCCAACAGAAGAGGTGGGAACTATCTGTCAGAGTATTTGAGAAAATAACCTGTAAACAGTTTTTTAGTTCTCTGAGTGCCCTGCGTGGTATTTCAGTGGACCCGTATATACGAACCTTCATACTTATCATACATACATTTTGCATATAATAAATTAAGCTTGGATTGAAGATCTCTTGATTCTTATTCCAATACCAGATTTGAATTACGCAATTTCTAACAATAGCCAGAGGCAACCTAGGCTACACTGCAATTAACACTATACTTATTATACACGCTATGTTCTACAGTGCTGATTCTAAGAACAGGGTTAATTCCCATAAAGTATTAGTATCTCTGTCTCTATCACATACATGCATGGCCAAGGAAGATAGGTTGCAGAAACAGATACAAATATAGAGCGATAAGGCGCAAGGGGGACAGGGAAGAGAATAAACAGTGAGAGGGAAAGAATTGGTGAGTACGCTCTGTCCTGCAAATACCAGAGCACATCAGCGCCGGAGCTACATCTAGTTTGATGTAAGGAAGTAGCCTACTCGATTGCCTATCCAGGGGCCTTGTATGTGATCAGACCTGTTGAAGGTGGGGTTCGTGTGTGAATGTGAGTATGAAAGTGTGAGTATGTATAGCTGTAAGTATGAGAACGTATCATTGTAAACTAGGGGTGTAACGATTCGTTTTAACAACGATTCGATTTGTATCACGATTCGTGGTTGTCGATACGATTCAAGGACGATATTGGTTCATTTAGAATGATACAATCCGAAACGATTCAGTGACTTGAAATCGATTCAGTAACCTTTTAGCCAAAAATTCAACCAGTGTGACTGAAATAAATACCTGGATACTGGACAGTGCAGGTGAAGTTTCCTAGATTCCTGTTTCTTGTAATGGAATCAGGTATCAATTAATTATGAATATAAATAAACAAGTAAACAACAATGAATGGCAAATGCATTCACATTTTATTTGAATAAAGTGCAAACAACACTTTAGGTTGAATTAACAGGAAGTTAAAATTGTCTGATCTCATTTTCAATATTCAATACATTTTCAATAAAAGTACAGTAAGTGCAACCAACATTTCAACAGTAGGTTTACCTGCTACTTCTGCTTTTGTTTTTCAACATAAAAATATTACAATATTAATATCAAAAATAAAGTGCAACCAACATCTCTTCAGGTTGAATTAACAGTAGGTTTACCTGCTACTTCTGCTTTTGTTTTTCAACATAAAAATATTACAATATTAATATCAAAAATAAAGTGCAACCAACATCTCTTCAGGTTGAATAAAGAGTAGGTTTACCTGCTACTTCTGATTTTGTTTTTCAACATTACAATACAAATACAGTATTAATATAAAAAATAAAGTGCAACCAACATCTCTTCAGGTTGAATTAACAGTAGGTTTACCTACTACTTCTGCTTTTGTTTTTCAACATTACAATACCAATACAGTATTAATATCAAAAATAAAGTGCAACCAACATTTCTTCAGGTTGAATGAGCAGTGGATGAACCTGCTACTACTCTCATTTTAATAAACAAACAATATTCAACAAAAGATCAAGTGTAACCTACTAGGCTACTCTTCAATGACTACAGATTTTTTTTCAAAAATATCAACTGATCAACATGATCTGGCTGCAGAACACTTCTCTGTGCGTTCACTATGTCGCCAGCAGTACTAAAAACTTGTTCTGCTGGCACACTGGTGCCTGGAATGCACAGGTACCGTTTAGCAAGGGTGGAAAGTACAGGTAGCTCTTTCTCCTGAGATCTCCACCACTTCATGGCATTTTCAGTCAAAGGCAACGCATCTTTTGCTCGGTACTTTAACACCTCTGCTCTGGCTGTCTCGCTTGTGGATTTTCTTTCTCTTTGGGTGAAGGAATCGCCAAACAGCGCATCTAAGGCTTTCTTCTTACAAGGAGGTGACTCATTTGGAGCTACAATATAAGAAATATATTTCAAAATATAGTCATGTTTCTCATTAATACAAAACAACAACAATCTTTTATTGGTATCACATGAAACACACCTGTGGTCTCTTCATTGAATCCTGACAGCTTTGTGCTTGAGCTTCCCTCGTCTTCCTCCTGATTTCCCATTGCTTGCATCTATTGATGTAAGAATGTGTGAACTGTTCAAATTTCTGCTCTGTAATACTGCACACATAAATTTAGAGGAAGATAAAGAACAGATTAGATTTGAGAGAGGACAAATGAAAGGGGAGAAGAGAAAAGAGCAGAGGAAAGAGGAGAGAAGAGTTACCTGGTGGGACACTACTGCCTCAAAAACCAGTTTTGTGTAGACCTGTTCTCTGTCCTCTTTTTCCAGGTAAGGCAGTTCTTTAAATCGGCTGGGTCCAACGCTGATGCTGTTTAAAGAACAAGAATATTGCATTCATTGCATTATTAAATTAAGTTGACCTGAAATTGCAAGTGATGACCACCTCCTCATACACAAAATAATCAGAAGATTAAACTTTAGTATGTTTAAAAGAAATGTGGCACAGTGATGATGTAAAGCCACCATGAACTAAGAATTGTATTGCAGATATCTTGTTTACTTTTCCATATGAAAAAACAACTCAAATTCAAACTTGAAAACGCAAAGGTGTGGCATTTTACAAATTAATACAGTCTAATAACCTAAAATATTAACCAAGTTGATTTTAATTAAGACTCCAAATTAATTACCTATGTTGAGAGCATCTTGGGTGCCTCTGTAGCGTGTGGAGAGGTCACTGGCCATCACCCTCTTAATCTCTGCAACCAGGGTTGAGTCGTCTTCGCATGGCTGTAGGTGTTTCAGCAGTTTTGCTTGAAGAGGAGCAATTACAGAGAGAGTTGGCTGGTCTTCTTCACACATCACAGTGGTTGCCATTTTGACAGGACCCATCAACTGAACAATGTCATCCATGTTGGCAATATCACTCTCACTCAGCGTGCCTACATCTGTGACCCCCTTTCGTAGATCCTTGGACATCAGAGTTGCCATTATAGCTGGCTGTTGTTCCAAAAAACGTTCAAGTATTTCGAATGAACTGTTCCATCTGGTGATTATGTCTTGGATCAGTTTATATGTTTTGGTAAATCCATCAGAGTTTGTTTTTCCTATAGGGCGTGACATGCAATCGGGCTGCGGTGAAAATATCCAACAATTTTTCGCACTTTCCCCAACAACCTGGAAGCACGGTCCACCCCCAAACCCTTCTGCGAGGCAAGGTTGAGTGTATGTGCGAAGCAGGTAATGTGTGGACTGAACTGGGCTTCTGCACCGGCCACAATCATATTCCTGGCGTTATCTGTGACGATGGCAGGATTCTTGTCGTAGATTTTCCACTCCATGCAGGCTTCACGCAGTAAGCGCCAATATTTTTACCAGTATGGGCTTCATTTAAAACACTGGTTAGCAGAACAAAGGTCTTCATTTTCCACTCCGGATCAATGTGATGAGAGGTAATTGTCACATACCCTTGATTTGAGCATGACGTCCAGCCATCTGTCGTTATCGCTACTCGTTCAGCTTGAGAAAGCGACAGCTTCACATCATTCTTAGTACTTTCGTACAATGCAGGAATAACCTTTTCTGAGAAGTGTGGTCGGCTTGGTATTGTGTACCTTGGCTCCAATGTTTGAATCATTTCACGGAATCCCGGATTTTCAACCACACTGTAGGGTCGCATGTCTTTGCAGATAAACTTGGCAATTGTTGCCGTGATGTTTTTCGCCCGAGCTGAGTTTTGGCCTCTGACTAAACATGCAGGCGAGACCTGAGGCTTCTGCAGAGTTGACTTTACCTTTCGCTGCTGTAGCAGCGGGAACGCTGCAAAAGGTGCCTGGACGGTCGGTGTTGTGTGAAATCCCATGGCGCCTTAGTAGGTGGTTGGAGAGATTTGTCGTGTTGCCGTTGTACTTTATTTGACCTTTACATATCCTACAAACAGCGAGCAACTTATTTAGAACATCTCCGTCTTTGCAAAAGCCAAAGTGTTTCCACACACTGGACCGCAATGGTGGCTTGATAATTTCTCGCTCGTCGGCTTCTCCTCTGTAGTCCGCCATGCTATGTTTGGTTGTCTTTGCGCCTTTGCGCTGCTGTTGGGCGATGACGTCACGGATAGGCAGACTGAATCGAGTAATGTTTAAAGCCTTTATCATTAAAAGTGCTAAGAAAAAACATCCATATAAAGTCTGACGTGCTTAAATCCAATGGGTTATTTCCTAGTATCGATACAATCGATTTATTACATTTTAAAACGATGTTAGATCGATATATGTTGTCCAAAAGGCCAACTCGCCTGAGCACAGATCGATGTAGTTGGATCATAGGAATATAAATCGATACATCGATGTAGTAGATGGATCGTTACACCCCTAATGGTTATCAATTTTCAATTTCATTATGCAGCAACTACATGGATTGTTAGTCACATACTTGTATTAATGACAACCTCTTGTTTTGTGTTATTTATTGATTGATTCAAGATGAAAATCAGGCCAGGTTCAAGAGACTTGGGCAGACATTCACTGACCCCATGACAGAAGTGTACCTGCTGTTCTTCCAAGCCACCGTACCAACTTTCACTTCTTTCAACTTGCTGCTTCAGAGAGAGCAGTCATCAATATTTTGTTACATGATGAGGTGGGATTGGATTTAGCAGTTTTTTTCCATTCTGTGTTTCTTGCTGATATCTGCAGGGATCCTCTAAAACAGGTTTCACCTACTATTTTAGTAAATGTCTGTTATAGATGGTGAAATTCAGACGCAAGCTATGTTCCAAGTTTATGGTTCCAGCAGCTCTGCAGTGCCATGAGGAGCCTTGTGAAATTGCCTTTAAAGAAAAGGCAAACCATTTACCAGGTTAGTATTTGACTATTATTATGATCAAACTCTGTGATATGTGATATTTAGCCTTGTACCTTATACCGATATGCTGTATCTGTGACAGGAAGAAAGTTGAACATTGGGTTCAAAACCAGGGCTAAACTTAACAGATTACTCGACGAGGGTGACATCACACCACAGCAGGTGGATTCATTCCATGAAGCTGTGTTGTGTTTCCTGACAAGTGCTGTGGACTATGCACTTAAGAAGCTGCCACTGGAAGAGCCACTGATCAAGCACGCACAATTTGTAGATGTACGGCAGAGGGCTGAAAGTGACATCGAAGATCTCCTGTACTTTGTTGAAAGGTTAGTTTTTTTTCTCTAATTATTGTCAATCATCTTAGCTAAAATACCCTGTGTTTTATGATGAGGTGTGTTCACTCCTAAACTGCACATGAGATATTCTTATGTGGCTTCTCCTCAAAGATGTGTATGAACTGCTGCTGGTTGATGACTATATACCTAAAACGTAACAACTTGTAACTCTACTTTCATAAATAGGTTTCCCCATCTCCTCCCATACCATGGGCCAGAGGAGCATGACCTTCTGGGTGAGGAGTTTCTAAATTATCAGACCATGCCAATGATATCCTTGCAGGACGAAACTGAAATGGAAAGCTTCTGGGCTGAAATGGCAACCCGGAAGCATAAGGTAGAAATTTTTTCATTTTTTGTCTTTCCTTTTGGCAGGTGTGGCTTGGCTACATCTGTTGCTTAAAATTGTTGCATGCATACAGTGGGGAAAAAAAGTATTTAGTCAGCCACCAATTGTGCAAGTTCTCCCACTTAAAAAGATGAGAGAGGCCTGTAATTTTCATCATAGGTACACGTCAACTATGACAGACAAATTGAGAATTTTTTTCTCCAGAAAATCACATTGTAGGATTTTTAATGAATTTATTTGCAAATTATGGTGGAAAATAAGTATTTGGTCAATAACAAAAGTTTCTCAATACTTTGTTATATACCCTTTGTTGGCAATGACACAGGTCAAACGTTTTCTGTAAGTCTTCACAAGGTTTTCACACACTGTTGCTGGTATTTTGGCCCATTCCTCCATGCAGATCTCCTCTAGAGCAGTGATTTTTTTGGGCCTGTCGCTGGGCAACACGGACTTTCAACTCCCTCCAAAGATTTTCTATGGGGTTGAGATCTGGAGACTGGCTAGGCCACTCCAGGACCTTGAAATGCTTCTTACGAAGCCACTCCTTTGTTGCCCGGGCGGTGTGTTTGGGATCATTGTCATGCTGAAAGACCCAGCCACGTTTCATCTTCAATGCCCTTGCTGATGGAAGGAGGTTTTCACTCAAAATCTCACGATACATGGCCCCATTCATTCTTTCCTTTACACGGATCAGTCGTCCTGGTCCCTTTGCAGAAAAACAGCCCCAAAGCATGATGTTTCCACCCCTATGCTTCACAGTAGGTATGGTGTTCTTTGGATGCAACTCAGCATTCTTTGTCCTCCAAACACGACGAGTTGAGTTTTTACCAAAAAGTTCTATTTTGGTTTCATCTGACCATATGACATTCTCCCAATCCTCTTCTGGATCATCCAAATTCACTCTAGCAAACTTCAGACGGGCCTGGACATGTACTGGCTTAAGCAGGGGACACGTCTAGCACTGCAGGATTTGAGTCCCTGGCGGCGTAGTGTGTTACTGATGGTAGGCTTTGTTACTTTGGTCCCAGCTCTCTGCAGGTCATTCACTAGGTCCCCCCGTGTGGGGTTTCTGGGATTTTTGCTCACCGTTCTTGTGATCATTTTGACCCCTACAGGGTGAGATCTTGCATGGAGCCCCAGATCGAGGGAGATTATCAGTGGTCTTGTATGTCTTCCATTTCCTAATAATTGCTCCCACAGTTGATTTCTTCAAACCAAGCTGCTTACCTATTGTAGATTCAGTCTTCCCAGCCTGGTGCAGGTCTACAATTTTGTTTCTGGTGTCCTTTGACAGCTCTTTGGTCTTGGCCATAGTGGAGTTTGGAGTGTGACTGTTTGAGGTTGTGGACAGGTGTCTTTTATACTGATAACAAGTTCAAACAGGTGCCATTAATACAGGTAACGAGTGGAGGACAGAGGAGCCTTTTAAAGAAGAAGTTACAGGTCTGTGAGAGCCAGAAATCTTGCTTGTTTGTAGGTGACCAAATACTTATTTTCCACCATAATTTGCAAATAAATTCATTAAAAATCCTACAATGTGATTTTCTGGAAAAAAAATTCTCAATTTGTCAGTCATAGTTGACGTGTACCTATGATGGAAATTACAGGCCTCTCTCATCTTTTTAAGTGGTGGCTGACTAAATACTTTTTTTCCCCACTGTATATGTGTCATGCATGTTGCAAATTATGCATGTTTTTATCTGAACTTTGTTAATGGATCAACCTACAGCATACTTACAGTATTAATCAATCAAAAATCAAGGTATGTTTTCCCATTGTGTTTTGGTGCATTTTCCATAGGTGACAGGAGCCAAAGAATTCGAGAGGCTTGCTGCCGTCGCCAAGCTTGTCCTGGTGTTGCCCCATGCAAACGCAGATGCTGAGAGGGTGTTTTCAGTTGTGGGACTGAACAAAACCAAGAGAAGAAACAGCCTAGCATTGGATGGCACCCTGTCCTCAATAATGACCATAAAGATGGCCAATCTGGAGCCCTGCTTCAAATGGGAGCCCCCCTCCGATATCATCAAGGCCTCCAAGAAGGCCACAGGCCAGTATAACCATGCCGACAGATCATAGACAAGAGGCTCATTTGAGATGAGCCAGGTCTGCGCAGAATCGATCACCGGCGATCACCGCCCAATGCATGCTGGTTAGATTTGTGTCCGACTTGATCCCGACTTTCTCTGACGTCATGCACACGTGGGCAACGATAACCTCATGAGATCAAGGCGGCGCAGTTCTGAGACGCATGGCAGTGCAATTGCTTTTCACCGACTGCAGGACCCAGGTGGACCCAGGACAAAATCTCCTCCAAGGTTTTTTGGAAAGTTGGCAGGTATGCACTGTACTGTATAATTGAAGCGGGTTTACTAACGCGTTAGTTCTAGTTGCTACAGTGCCTTCGCAAAGTATTCAGACCCCTTGACTTGTTCCACATTTTGTTACGTTACAGCCTTATTCTGAAATGGATTAAATAAAACAATTTCCTCAGCAATCTACACACAATACCCCATAATGACAAAGCAAAAAACAGATTTTGGGGAATTTTTTGCAAATGTATTAAAAACAAAAAACAGAAATACCTTATTTACATACAGTAAGTATTCAGACCCTTTGCTATGAGACTCGAAATTGAGCTCAGGTGCATCCTGTTTCCACTGGTCATGCTTGAGATCTTTCTACTACTTGATTGGAGTACACCTGTGGTAAATTAAATTGATTGGACATGATTTGGAAAGGCACACACCTGTCTATATAAGGTCCCACAGTTGACAGTGCATGGCAGAGCAAAAAACAAGCCATGAGGTCGAAGGAATTGTCCGTAGAGCTCCGAGACAGGATTGTGTTGAGGCACAGATCTTGGGAAGGTTACCAAAACATTTCTGCAGCATTGAAGGTCCCCAAGAACATAATGTCCTCCATCATTCTTAAATGGTCGAAGTTTGGAACCACCAAGACTCTTCCTAGAGCTGGCCGCCCGGCCAAACTGAGCAATCAGAGGAGAAGTGCCTTGGTCAAGGAGGTGACCAAAAACCCGATGGTCACTCTGACAGAGCTCTAGAGTTCCTCTTTGGAGATGAGAGAACCTTCCAGAAGGACAAGCATCTCTGCAGCGCTCCACCAATTAGGCCTTTATGGTAGAGTGGCCAGATGGAAGCCACTCCTCAGTAAAAGGCACATGATAGCTCGCTATGAGTTTGCCAAAAGGCACCTAAAGACTCACAGACCATGAGAAACAAGATTCTCTGCTGTGATGAAACCAAGATTGAACTCCTTGGCCTGAATGCCAAGCGTCACGTCTGGAGGAAACCTGGCACCATCCCTAAGGTGAAGAATGGTGGTGGCAGCATCATGCTGTGGAGATGTTTTTCAGTGGCAGGGACTGGGATATCAATCAGGATCAAGGCAAAGATGAACGGAGCAAAGTACAGAGAGATCCTTGGTAAAAACCTGCTCCAGAGCGCTCAGGACCTCAGACTGGGGCGAAGGTTCACCTTCCAACAGGACAACGACCCTAAGCACACAGCCAAGACAACGCAGGAGTGGCTTCGGGACAAGTCTCTGAATGTCCTTGAGTGGCCCAGCCAGAGCCCGGACTTGAACCTGATCGAACATCTCTGGAGAGACCTGAGAATAGCTATGCAGCAACGCTCCCCATCCAACCTGACAGAGCTTAGGAGGATCTGCGGAGAAGAATGGGAGAAACTCCCCAAATACAGGTGTGTGCCAAGCTTGTAGCGTCATACGGAAGAAGACTCGAGGCTGTAATCGCTGCCAAAGGTGCTTCAACAAAGTACTGACTAAAGGGTCTGAATACTTATGTAAATGTGATATTTCCGGGTATATCACAGCGGGTAGATAGGAGAAGGAATTATATGTATACCACAACCTGTTTGGCTTCTATGAAAGTTAACTGTGTTTGCGTTTGATCAGGGGTGTATTCATTGCATTGATTCAACTGAAAAAAACGGAAGCAAACGGAACGAAACAAGGATAAACATACCTGAATTCGTCCATGAGAAACTCTTGTTTGCAACTGTTGACTAATGATTACACCTAGATCAGCTAGATGCAGGCAAGAGTGTGCAAGTCGGTATTGAATGTGTCACTGTCTGTCACCTTGATTAGTAAACATTATCTCGACCTGTGCACCTACGTTGTAAACTTTCATTCATAGGCTAGGTTGTAGCAACCTCATGATGGGTATAGGGGAAATTAGAGTATCATGTAGTAGCCTAAACCTATCGATGTTACATTGAGCTGGTTGAATGGAATATGAATGACAGTCATCCAATATGCTCTAATAGAAATAAGGCCATGTTCATTAAAAATTATCATCCTCCCCCATTTTAAACGGCACCGACACCACTGGTGTATACTAGTCATTCTGTCTGTCAGATTAGAGTGAGAGGCAGGGGGTTGGCTGTCTTACATGGCTGGAATGATGGTCACTAGGCCTGATTGTCTGTTCTGAGATCAGCAGAGAGAAGGAAGAGGACAACCTACTGTATCATCAGTCCTGCTTCTAACAGTGAACTCTGAAGTTAATAAAGTCATGAATAATCAGTGTGTGATTGGTCTCTTCAACCGCAGTATATTGCGGCATCAGAGTTTGACTCAAACGTGTGAAAATAGTACTCTATAGGTGTCAGCTAATGGCCATTTCCTGCAGTTTGTTTTTTAACTGACATTAGAAAGGTGACAAGTGCATCAACCACAGTGTGAGGTGACAGGAACTACAAGGCTTGAGCCAGTGATGACCTGATATTATTGGTTAGTAAAGCATTTCCCAAACTAGGGGTCACCTGAAATGGAGTCACCTGATTTTCAAAAAGGGTCGAGAGAAACTCTGAAATAAAATGAAAACATTTGCGTTTGGTTCATAGTAACGGATTTTCGTCAATAACCCCGGGAGCCGCTTTATGCGGTTGTAATAAATAGAGTGGTTTCAGTTTTCCTCCTAGAAATGTGGCTCTATCTTTGGAATGGTTTAAGCTACAAAATATTATGACCCCATTACTGAAGGATAATACTCTCAGGAACATGTATGTTTCTTCTGTTTACCTCTACAATTCCCAGAAGCCAGAATAGACTGGACAAGACCAGGCATTCCAGAGTGGCGCAGTGGTCTAAGGCACTGCATCGCAGTGCCAGCTGTGCCACTAGAGAGACTGGTTCGAGTCCAGGCTCTGTCGCAGCCGGCCGTGACCGGGAGACCCATGGGCAGCGCACAATTGGTCCAGCGTCGTCCAAGGTAGGGGAGGTTTTGGCCAGCAGGGATGTGGGTTCGTTTCCCACGGGGGGCCAGTATGAAAAAACAACAACATGTATGCATTCACTAACTGTAAGTTGCTCTGGATAAGAGCGTCTGCTAAATGACGTAAATGTACATCAGACTGGGGGAAAATGAACATCATCAATGATGATGTTGTTTTCTACACACAATATCATGCAAAATTACTGCCTATCATCTGAACTTCCAAATACCTTTCTGATGCATTTCAGTCACTTCAAACCATACTTCCTTCAGATTTAAATACTGTCAAAAGTACTGTTAGACTGATTTGTAATAGACTGTCATAGCTCTAATTCATAAATGTAAACATTGGCCTTTGATTACATAACTGTAACTGGTGTATGGGCGAGTGGGTGTGTCGAAAGGAGTGGGTGTATGGAAAGCGAATCAGCTAATTGGGCAGATTTGTTGCCACTCAAGACCGTTTTGCATGGCTGATTTGGCTGAATAACGAGTTGATAAGCCGGTGACCAGTGCACCGGTGCTGTATCGAAGTGCCTGCTGACCTGAGGTGCTTCTTACTGAGGAGCTATATCATGGTCGTATCGCCAGCGGTAGCTAACGTGGTCATGTTTTACCATCACATAATTTTATTTCAAGTAGGATAGCAGCATACACAATAACTATTATTGATAACCATCTAGATGTCACCTTGATACATACATACAGTCTACTACTCAATGGGGAGGGCATGAACAGCAACAACACCGGGACACACTGCCCTTTGCTCCCGTTTGCCAAGCACTAATGTCCGGCAACGGCGTGGGAAGTAGCTACCTACTGTAGTAGCCAATATCAGAGTGACACTACACCCATCACCAGTACTTTTAATAACAAATAAACAATTGTCAGTTTCATAACTGAACATTTTAAATTATTTGTGTAAAACTAACAATGCAATATGACTCAGAGTCATGCTCTGGCTTCAAAACAGACGTCCAAGCTCCTGCGGTATGGTAGCTCAATGTATGGTAGCTGCGTGGTAAGAAACGGAAGAAAAAGAAACACAGCTCAATCAAAACACTCTAACCTATAGCAGAGAGCTTTTGACACACCAACTCCTTTCCACACACCCACTCGGCCATTCTCCAGTCACCATATTGGACTACAGCTACACCCTTCTCGCAAAAACTTCTGTCTCTGAAAATACCTTTCTACCTTTGTAGCTGTATCTACAGTCAGGATAGGGTTAGGGTTAGGATTAGGGTTAGGGTTAGGGTTAGGGTTAGGGTTAGGGTTAGGATTAGGGATAGGGTTAGGGTTAGGACTGGGGTTAGGGCTGAGGTTAGGGGTAGGGTTCGAGTTAGGCTAGGGATGGGGTTAAGGGTTAGGGCTGGTGGATAGTTAGTTTGAACATGCATAATCCATCTGTAGGGTGAAGCCTTGTGGTCCTCTATGAACCCCACCAAACCCAAACACCTACAGTACCAGTCAAAAGTTTGGACACACCTAGAGTTTTTCTTTATTTCTTTACTTTGTAGAATAATAGTGAAGACATCAAAACTATGAAATAACACATATGGAATAATGTAGTAACCAAAAAAGCGTTAATCAAATCAAAATATATTTTATATTTGAGATTCTTCAAATAGCCACCCTTTGCCTTGATGACAGCTTTGCACACTCTTGGCATTCTCTCAACCAGCGTCACCTGGAATGCTTTCCAACATTCTTGAAGGACTTCCCACATATGCTGAGCACTTGTTGGCTGCTTTTCCTTCACTCTGCGGTCCGACTCATCCCAAACCATCTCAATTGGGTTGAGGTCGGGGGATTGTGGAGGCCAGGTCATCTGAGGCAGCACTCCATCACTCTCCTTCTTGGTCAAATATCCCTTAAACAGCCTGGAGGTGTGTTGGGTCATTGCCCTGTTAAAAAACAAATGATAGTCCCACTAAGCCCAAACTAGATTGGATGGCGTATCACTGCAGAATGCTGTGGTAGCCATGCTGGTTAAGTGTGCCTTGAATTCTAAATAAATCACAGACAGTGTCACCAGCAAAGCACCCCCACACCATAACACCTCCTCCTCCATGCTTTACGGTGGGATATACACATGTGGAGATCCTCCGTTCACCCATACCCCGTCTCACAAAGACACAGCGGTTGGAACCAAAAATCTCAAATTTGGACTCCAGACCAAATGACACATTTCCACTGGGCTAACGTCCATGGCTCATGTTTCTTGGCCAAGCAGGTCTCTTCTTCTTATTGGTGTCCTTTAACAGTGGTTTCTTTGCAGCAATTTGACCATGGCCTGATTCGCACAGTCTCCTCTGAACAGTTGATGTTGAGATGTGTCTGTTACTTGAACTCTGTGAAGCATTTATTTGGGCTGCAATTTCTGAGGCTGGTAACTCTAATGAACTTATCCTCTGCAGCAGAGGTAACTCTGGGTCTTCCATTCCTGTGGCGGTCCTCATGAGAGCCAGTTTAATCATAGCGCTTGATGGTTTTTGCGACTGCACTTAAAGAAACTTTAAAAGTTCTTGAAATGTTCCGTATTGACTGACCTTCGTGTCTTAAAGTAATGATGGACTGTTGTTTCTCTTTGCTTATTTGAGCTGTTCTTGCCATAATATGGATTGGTCTTTTACCAAGTATTTTCCTTTTTAATGCGTTTGAGCCAATCAGTAGTGATGTGACAAGGTACCTTGTCACATCACAACTGATTGGCTCAAACACATTAAAAAGGAAATAAATTCCACAAATTAAATGACATATCTTTGAGTACAAGTTTAAATCTTGCTATTTTGTATCTGTGTAGTTATATCAAATATATTGACATGTAAATCAATCAATCTCTGTTGTGTGTGTTAGTGATTAAAAATAAATAAATTATAGGGTGTCCCTGAGGGGCAAAGTACGCAGCAGTTGACAATTACATTATACTGATCACTTCTAAAGACAAATAAAGAGTTCAACCAAAATTGCCTTTGTCATGATAGTATTTCCTGTCTTGGCTTTGCACTGATCACATCCCCCTATTCTGAGAAGCACCTTATAAGGGGAATAGGATTGGGGTCTGAGGTAGAGGAGGGGCCAGTGAGGTTATGCATCACTTCCTGTGGTGTGAGTGACAGGAAGGAGCAGCTCAGTGTAGAGGGAGACCTGCTGAGGTGAACATCACTGGGCCTCTTATAGACTAACACTGGGGGATGAAATGTACCTTATGCTCTCTCTCTCTCTCTCTCTCTCTCTCTCTCTCTCTCTCTCTCTCTCTCTCTCTCTCTCTCTCTCTCTCTCTCTCTCTCTCTCTCTCTCTCTCTCTCTCTCTCTCTCACACACACTCTCTCTCTCTCTCTTTCTCTCTCAATCTCTCTCAACTCTCTCTCTCTCTCTCTCTCTCTCTCTCTCTCTCTCTCTCAGTATGACATGCCAGATTTCCAGTCCATCAGATTGTGTGGTTGGTGATGCATTTAATCGTTAGTTGGGGGGGCTAGTGCACACCCTGTTTTCACACCTCTCTCTCTTCATCTGGATGGTAAACACCAGACCTACACTTTGCAGGGTTTCTTAAACTATGGGTCCTGAGTTATGAGAATGCATCTATAATCACACACTATTTATTGTTACTTTTGATTGTTGTAGGACGATTTGGGTCACGGGAGGACAGTCAATTTCTCATTTGGGTCTCGAGTTGAAAACGTTTAAGAACCCTAAAGCATTCAACAAGAGGATAAAGTGCAGCTAAGGATTTAGTGTAATCTCAATAGTTCTGTGAACTCTTCCTTCATGAAAAAAAGAAGGTATTGGCAGTGCATTCGGAATGTATTCAGACCCCTTCCCTTTTTCCACATTTTGTTACATTACAGCCTTATTCTAAAATACTCCATAATGACAAAGCAAAAACAGGTTTTTAGAAATGTTTGCAAATTGATTAAAAATAAAAAAAACAGAAATACCTTATTTACATACGTATTCAGACCCTTTGCTATGAGACTCGAAATTGAGCTCAGGTGCATCCTGTTTCCATTGATCATCCTTGAGATGTTTCTACAACTTGATTGGAGTCCACCTGTGGTAAATACAATTGATTGGACATGATTTGGAAAGACACACACCTGTCTATATAAGGTCTCACAGTTGGCAGTGCATGTCAGAGCAAAAACCAAGCCATGAGATCGAAGGAATTGTCCGTAGAGCTCCGAGACAGGATTGTGTCGAGACACAGATCTGGGGAAGGGTACCAAAAAATGTCTGCAGCATTGAAGGTCCCCAAGAACACAGTGGCCTCCATCATTCTTAAATGGAAGAAGTTTGGAACCACCAAGACTCTTCCTAGAGCTGGCCGCGTGGCCAAACTGAGGAATCGGGGGGGAAGGGCCTTGGTCTGGGAGGTGACCATGAACCCGATGGTCACTCTGACAGAGCTCCAGAGCGCTCAGGACCTCAGACTGGGGCAAATGTTCACCTTCCAACAGGACAACAACCCTAATCACACAGCCAAGACAAAGCAGGAGGCTTTGGGACAAGTCTCTGAATGTCCTTGAGTGGCCCAGCCAGAGCCCGGACTTGAACCTGATCTAAAATCTCTGGAGAGACATGAAAATAGCTGTGCAGCGACGCTCCCCATCCAACCGACAGAGCTTGAGAGGATCTGCAGAGAAGAATGGGAGAAACTCCCCAAAAACAGGTGTGCCAAGCTTGTAGTGTCATACCCAAGAAGACTTGAGGCTTTAGTTGCTGCCAACGTTGCTTCAACTAAGTACTGAGTAAAGGGTCTGAATTTTCTTTTTATACATTTGCAAAAATGTCTGAAAACCTGTTTTCGCTTTGACATTAGCTTTGGGGGGGATTATGTAATCCATTTTAGAATAAGGCTGTAACTTAACAAAATGTGAAAAGTAAACGGGTCTGAATACTTTCCAAATGCACTGTAACTAAATTACTTGAAAAGTACTACTTAAGTCGTTTTTATGGGTATCTGTACTTTACTTTACTATTGATATTTATTACAACTTTTACTTCACTACATTCCTAAAGAAAATGATGTACTGTTTACTTCATACATTTTCCCTGACACCCAAAGTACTTGTTACATTTTGAATGCTTAGCAGGACAGGAAAATGCTCTAATTCACACACTTATCAAGAGAACATCCCTGGTCATCCCTACTGCCTCTGATCTGGCGGAATCCCTAAACACACACTTAGTTTGTAAATGATATCTGAGTGTTGGAGCATGCCCCTGGCTAGTCGTAAATTTAAAAAACAAGAAAATGTGCTGTCTGGTTTGCTTAATATAAGGAATTTGTAATTATTTCTACTTTTGATACTTAAGTATATACAAAACCAAATACTTTTAGACTTATACTCAAGTTGGATTTTACTGGGTGACTTTCACTTTTACTTGAGGCATTTTCTATTAAGGTAGCTTTACTTTTACTCAAGTATGACAATTGGGTACTTTTTCCACCACTGGGTATTGGTAACAAACAAAGGTTTGAAATTTGGCCAACAAAAATATATATTATTCAACGTTACTAGCAGCACTAGAGATTCTTCACTGTTTACTGTCCAAACATCAAAAGAGAAATCATTTCAGTAAATGTTTCATTTCTCTCAAAAAAGATGCAACCATATCAAGCCAATATTTGATTGCCTTGATCCAGTAACTCTGACTTGATTTATAATGTCTTCTTAAAAAAGCAATTCCCGGGAAGCTCAAACTATGGTAAGCTAGAGGACACACATCTAAGATTGTAGTCAGCCAATAAAATCTCTTGTTTCAGTGTTCCCTCCTACTGTATGATGGGTACATGTTAAGTGGCATCATATATAAGGTGCCGATAAGGTATCACACGTTCAGACCCACACACTATACAGTGCAGAAGGGACTAATGTTACAGTGATGAATAGAGAGGTATTTTTGTTTTACATCAACTTGGGTAAGTGTAAGACGTTTGAATTGAGATCATTTTTTAATAATTTGTAGTATGTAGTTTGAATATGATAAGTGAACTGGATGTTCTGTCTATAATGGGTAGAAATGGTTTATCCATGTCTTTGTCTTTGATCCATTTTGTTTGTTTGCTTTGACAGTTTGTGCTTTTACCAAACCAAACGTAATCCAACCAGACCCTGTGATGGTTACTGAGCTGGGAGGCACTGTGACTCTCACTTGCCTTTGTCCAGATGAGTCAGTGAGCAGGTTTGATTGGTTCAAGCAGAGTGTTGGACAGAAACCCCTCCACATGGCATCATCTCTTTATGTTGGCCAAGATAATTATTATTCCAACAACTTTATCAAGGAATTTACTGAGACCAAACGTTTGGGTGTGAGGAGAAGAGACGACAGCTGTAACTTGACCATATCCACGACAGAGCCAGGGGACTCAGCTACATACTATTGTTCCACTACAGCCATCTATGAGCATTTGGAGAGGGAACTGTTTTAATTGTCAAAGGTAACTAAACATTTTGCTTCTTCAATTTCAAATTGTGTGGCCCTGTATGTTCATATGTTCCTACAACTGCTTCATCAAATGCTTGTGATGAATACATGGCTTTTCATATTTTTCACCCACTTAGTTTTACTTTAGTTTTAACTCTCTTCAGGTTCAGAGTCCAACAGCATGTCTGTGCTCCAGCAGCCAGTGTTTGAGTCAGTCCAGCCAGGAGACTCTGTGACTCTGAACTGTACAATACACATTGAGACCTGTGTAGGACAACACAGTGTCTATTGGTTCAGACATGGCTCAGGAGAATCCCATCCAGGAATAATTTACACCCATGGAGACAGGAGTGATCAGTGTGAGAAGATCCCTGAGACTGGGTCTCCTACACAGAGCTGTGTCTACAACCTCCCCAAGAGGAACCTCAGCCTCTCTGATGCTGGGACTTACTACTGTGCTGTGGCCTCATGTGGGGAGATACTGTTTGGAAACGGGACCATGCTGGACATTGACCGTAAGTGATACTTCTGACATTCAGTTATATTAAAATCTATATAATCAAAGTTCTTTAGATTGTAGGCAAGGTATCATTCAAATACCTTTGTTTTTCTATATCATTCAGATACTTTTGTTTTCCTATATCCTTCAGATATCTTTGTACATGAGAGAAGAAAGTATGACTCTCAGATCAGGCCGAGTCTTGTTGGTGTCTTAAACATTGTCACGGCTTTATCCCTCAGTGTCTCTATTCCTATTTGATATTTCACAGATGGTTGTAAGGAGGACCATCTTCCTTTCATGTACTTCCTGGGCGTAGCGTTGGGTCTGAGTGTCATCCTCATCATTGTCCTTACTTGTGTTTTTTACAAGATGAGCAAGTGCACAGGTAAGCAATATTATTGTGCATTATACAGTATGCTTATCAATTGTTGGTACAGTAACATTATTTTACATGTTTTGGTCAAAGTTGGTCATAAAGGCTCTTCGTTGTATGATGATGATGATATTGATTATTGTGTTTGATTAAAAGGAACGCACCCTCAGCCAAGTGCTCCTGCAGTCCCCAGTCATCATAACCAGGTAACCTGACCTAACACTTGGTTAGCTGTTGCAGAATCAATGTATTTTTCCTTCAATCAAAATATGAAAATATGCATTTTATTAGAAGGGTTGTTTCACAATACCGCAATACTTAGACTAATATTTTTTTAAGAACATAAAAAAAAAAATGTTTAGTCATTTAGCAGACACTCTTATCCAGAGCGACTTACAGGAGCAATTAGGGTTAAGTGCCTTGCTCAAGGGCACCGACAGATATTATTATTATTATCTATTTTTTTTTTTTCACCTAGTCGGCTCGGGGATTAGAACCAGTGACCTTTCGGTTACTGGCACAACGCTCTTAACCACTAACCAC
This sequence comes from Coregonus clupeaformis, assembly GCF_020615455.1. Taxonomy (NCBI): domain Eukaryota; kingdom Metazoa; phylum Chordata; class Actinopteri; order Salmoniformes; family Salmonidae; genus Coregonus; species Coregonus clupeaformis. Next base: position 15,673,504 of record NC_059199.1, read on the forward strand.
CTGCTACCAAATATTTTGATTTTCATTTTTGCTATTCCTCTCAGGATCAAGAGCCTGATACTCTCCATTACGCCGCTCTGAACGTCATCCACCAGAAACCGAAGGCCGGGAGACAAAGGAGCGCTATGGAGAGAGACACTGTGTACTCTGGGATGAGACGCCAAAACATGGACTGAAATTACAACTTTTCCTCTTTAATAACTTGCATTGATTCTGTGTTCTCTACACTGTATGTATGACTGTGGCTTTTACATTGTAAGGTACAATTACTTGTATTTTGTCAAGCTCCTTTTTACATTGATACTGTTGTTCAATTTTGAACAAATAAAACATTCAACTGCTTTCATATAGAGGTATTGTTTGATTTTCATTCATATTTCTCTGTCCTTACATTTCTACAACGCTTTAACCCACATATTCAGTGTGCAACAACCATATCAAGCCTATGCTCAATGTAAAGAAGATGGTTGGTTGCATAATAACTATAAATATGTATCTATTGCTGGTGTTTTAGCCTGTCAAAGTGTCTTATTTTAGCTGTATCTTGTTTCACAGCTCTCTGTGGTGTTATGACTGCCCTAAATAGATTTTCCACTCACGTAAACTCAACTCTAACCCCCAGCATGTCACGTTCGTCTAATGATGGGTCAGACCAAGGTGCAGCGTGATATACATACATGTTTATTAAACCAAATAAACACAACGACAAAACAACAAACTAAACGAAACGTGAAGTCCAAGGTAGCACACACAACATACCTTACACGGAACAAGATCCCACAACCCACTAGTACCAATAGGCTGCCTAAGTATGATCCCCAATCAGAGACAACGAGCTACAGCTGCCTCTGATTGGGAACCACACCGGCCAACATAGATCTACACATAATAGATCAAAACATAGAAAACACCACAAAGAATATACACACCCTGACTCAACATTTAAGAGTCCCCTGAGTCAGGGCGTGACACAGCAATGACCGTCAGTCCTCACCACACTCTCTTTTCACACACCATCAAAACCACAAACATCCATGTCACTAAAAGCACAACTCTCTCTCTCCATAAGAAAAGACTGAACTAAAAATAAACTTCTTAGCTGAATATACTTTGAACAGAATTGATATGGTTGAGAGACTGATTTCAAATATGACAATGTTCACATTGTAACTGAGCAGTTTTCACAACCTATTGACAAAATGTGAATATGTATAAGTGCACCTTGCAGGACTGCAATCCATTTCTTTTTCAACCGGGAGCAGCAGTGTACATGGAAGTCCCCATAACTGCCTCAACAGAGTTGGCAGCAACATGTAGTTGTCAAAATGTTAAAAATGTTCACTAATTTGATGAAGTATCATTGACAACTTGCTTTTCTGTGATAGTTCATGTGTCTAGCCGAAATAGTAGTCAAACAAATGCCAAAAAAGACAATGTGTGGCTATGAAGAATCTATAACAAGGTAATATAGTTATTAAATGCTTATTACACATCTATAACATGTTAGAAATAATGTCCAGTTGCTTTAAGTAGCAACCACCTAAAAAGCCAGGCAGTCATCATCACTGGATCATTACTACTAACCTCAACATAGTTATAATAAAGTGTAACTTAGTAACAAGGAGCAACAATCATTCAAAATGAAACAGGTAGTAGAGTGATCTGTATGATGAAGACAATGACTCATGTGTTTGAGTGTGTAGTTTTGTCATTGAGTTCCAGATAGTCTTTGCATAAGTAAACCTTTTTTTCAAGTTTTATCTCCTCTGAAATGTCTTGACCTTCTTTTAGATGTGTTGATAACATGACACTCACATCCACCAACACACAGCTAACAAGTTCACAGGTACTTGCGATCTGCTCTAAGTACGAGGCCATATATAGGCTTTGGTCAGGCCTGCTGGCATTGCACACACAGGACCCTCCTACATGCTCTCTGTGTCTCTGTGTCTCTGTGGTTTTTAACAGGATGTTTATCTGGTGTCAGTCTGTTGTTTTCACATTTGTTACTGTTGTTCATGTTCCTACTGACAGCTTGCAGTCACAGCAAACCAGTTCTTTATAAACTTACTCTGATATATATAGTTATCTGAAATCAGTTACAAACCACAAAGAACTGCTAATGAAATCTATTTGAACTCTCCGAGTTAAGCATCTCATGTCATGTGTAATACAGAACCATCTATTCTATATCTATGGGCTCAGGGGGAGGGGCCTTTTTATGATGATGTCATGGCAGAAATAGTACCTTCTCAATCAGACAAGTGTTCTAGGAATACTGCAGGGTTCTCTGTAAGGAGACCAATTGAGGAGGATCCTCCTTCTGATAGATTGCCTCCTATGAGAACCACACTAACCAGACAGTGATACAGAGTGGATAAAGTGTGTCGTGTATTGGTTATATTAGGCTGGGGTGTCCAATCAGTCATGCACTCTCAGGTGTTATATTTCAGTTAGTGCATGTTTCTGTGAATGATAGGGAATGAGACTGACATACAATTGACTTGTTTCATTCTATAGTTGTTTATCTCATATACACTCCCACAGCTCCCACATGTTCGTCATTTAGAAGATGCTCTTATCCAGAGCAAATTACCGGAGCAAGTAGGGTTAAGTGCCCTGTGCATGGGGACATGCACTGATTTTTCACCTAGTTGGCTCGGGGATTTGAACCAGCGACCTTTCGGTTACTGTCCCAATGCTCTTAACCGCTAGACAGGACAATATATGTTATATGTATAACAGCCCTCCTATGGGTCATCTGGAGTACTGTAACTGTTGAATGACTGTTGAAATAATAATAGTTTTCTTTCAAATAATTTAGGTACACTTGGTTTTGCTGGTCTTCTGCAATGGAGGCAAGATAAATCAAGTGTAACTAAAGTATGTGTAGAAAACGAATAGTCTACTATTTTGACCCAGTGTTCTCCAGAGAGGTGAGAAAACTAATAGTCTACTATTTTGACCCAGTGTTCTCCAGAGAGGTGAGAAAACTAATAGTCTACTATTTTGACCCAGTGTTCTCCAGAGAGGTGAGAAAACGAATAGTCTACTATTTTGACCCAGTGTTCTCCAGAGAGGTGAGAAAACTAATAGTCTACTATTTTGACCTAGTGTTCTCCAGAGAGGTGAGAAAACGAATAGTCTACTATTTTGACCCAGTGTTCTCCAGAGAGGTGAGAAAACTAACAGTCTACTATTTTGACCCAGTGTTCTCCAGAGAGGTGAGAAAACTAATAGTCTACTATTTTGACCCAGTGTTCTCCAGAGAGGTGAGAAAACGAATAGTCTACTATTTTGACCCAGAGTTCTCCAGAGAGGTGAGAAAACTAATAGTCTACTATTTTGACCCAGTGTTCTCCAGAGAGGTGAAAAACGAATAGTCTACTATTTTGACCCAGTGTTCTCCAGAGAGGTGAGAAAATAAACCACGAAACAAGTAAAACCTTCAAGACAGTTACTTACATTCTACAGCATCCTGTGTCTCAGTGAGTCCAGCCAGTAGACTGTGTGACTCTGTAGGGTGCAATAGACCACAAGACCATGGTCGTCTGAATCAGGCATTAACAAAGAAGATTGGTTCCAGTTCAACCAATCAAATCAAATCAAATCAAATTAGCCCATTGTTGAAGTGTTATACATGGGTAGACTTTCTCCACGCAAGATGATATATTCAAAGATGGTGTCCCTGTTTATGATATTTCTAATTCTGAAACAAATTGTTAAGTTATATAACTTTACCAAGGACTTCAATGGGACTAAACGTCTGAATGTGAAAAGAGGAGTTGACAGCTTTAACCTGACCATCTCCTAGACACAGTTAGGGGACTCAGCTACATACTACTGCGGTGCTATTGAAGTGGGCAAAGTCAAATTTGGACAAGGAGCTGTTTTGATTGTCAAAGGTAAACTAACTTAGTTCTTTATTTTGGAAGTTCATTTTGCATCCATGAAATTCTAAATATACTTTAGAAATGGTATATTGTAATTGTAAATAAATCTAGCAGGACATTAATCATGATATTAATCTGTCACTCTTTTCAGGTTCAGAGTCCAACAGCATGTCTGTACTCCAGCAGCCTGTGTCTGAGTCAGTCCAGCCAGGAGACTCTGTGACTCTGAACTGTACAATACACACTGAGACCTGTGTAGGAGAACACAGTGTCTATTGGTTCAGACATGGCTCAGGAGAATCCCATCCAGGAATCATTTACACCCATGGAGACAGGAGTGATCAGTGTGTGAAGAGCCCTGATGCTGGGTCTCCTACACAGAGCTGTGTTTACAACCTCCCCAAGAGGAACCTCAGCCTCTCTGATGCTGGGACTTACTACTGTGCTGTGGCCTCATGGGGAGATACTGTTTGGGAACGGGACCAAGCTGGACATTCAAGGTAGGATTTTTATATATTTTACTAATCTACTGTGTAGAATATACATTTACTTGCTGTTCTGAGTGTCCTCAAATAATGTTTGAATCTCCACAGGCCGTAGGGCAGACCCTCTTCTCTTGGAGTACTGCCTGGGTGTAGCATTGGCTTTCTCCTTAATCCTGATCATTGTCCTTGCTTGCATCATGTATAAGATGAACCAGAGAAAGTGTAGAGGTAAGTGACTTTTTCTTAGAGGTTGCTCTTCTTTAATATTACCATCTCTGGATGTATCTGTAGTGGAAGAAGGGACTGTATCTTTATCTTTGGGGTATTTCCTTTCAGGACCCGTCTCTATGACAACATGTCCAGCAGTCTCTTCTACAGATGCAGGGGTAAGTAGAATTCCTTACATTTTGTATTACCGTAAAAATATGTATGAAAATGTTTATAGTGAATAATATTTCTCCTTCCCCCCTTGTTTCTCACAGGCTCAAGATGCAGACAATCTCCATTACGTAGCTCTGAATCTGAGAAAGAAGAAGAACAGGTCTGGAAGACAGAGAAGCCAAATGGAGGAAGAGACAGTGTATGCTGGGATCAGACAGTAGAACTGGATGAATGAAACAGTCCAATGAATTAGCTTTTTATTAACTCTCACTTTATTAACATTATTAGCTGAATTACTGTAACTAATAATTACTGTAGCTACTTGAATTAAGTGCCTTGCTTCTCTGCCAAACTAATTTGAAATGGACTTGCTTGTGATGAGATCAATAAAGCATTTAGCAGCAGTCAAGACAAAGGAAGTTGAATGTATTTATTTAGGCCATACTCAGGAATCTTTAAAGGTGAAATATGCAGAAATCGCTACGCCATTTCCTGGTTGCTAAAATTCTAATAGTTTGCCTAATTTCAGTTTATGTGACAAAACAACCAATGCATAGTGTAGAGAAGCATTGTACCATCTAAACCGCTGTGAAATATAATTTCAATAACCAAAAATATTGTATTTTCAGCTGTTTAAAACTGGTGTACAAAACCGAAAGTAAAAGATGCAAAAACAAAACTTAAGAACGGAAAGCTTAGAAATAGTGCACTTAGATCAGAACTACCGCTTCTTAGACTTGCATTAATTGAGAATGACACATCTATAACTCACATTTCTATTGGTCAGGTCGCCCAAAAAGTTACATATTGCAGCTTTAATTTGTAGTGTTAAACCGTTTTTTCTCTTCTCATGCCAGTAACACGCCCTCAAACACACAGCAACCTATTTACAGTTAGTTTGCGGTCAGTGATGAACACAAGATGAGAATGTATCTATGCTTTGTTAGGGCCTGCTGGCTTTGAACATAGGACCCTCTGCTCTCTTTCTTTCTCTCTGCTGTTGCTCTCTCTCTCTCTCTCTCTCTCTCTCTCTCTCTCTCTCTCTCTCTCTCTCTCTCTCTCTCTCTCTCTCTCTCTCTCTCTCTCTCTCTCTCTCTCTCTCTCTCTCTCTCTCTCTCTCTGTGGTTTTCAGACGGATGTCTCAGAACTCTTAGCTCTCTCATACCGTAGGCTATACTACTTGCTCTTCAAGTTGACCATTTTAACAACAGTAAACCAACTTTTTTGATGAGGCAGCTTATCTATACATAGTCTACTGAAATCTGTGAAAAAACACAATGAGCTATTTATGAGGTCATTTCACCTAGATCTGTAGTTCTTAGTCAAACACAACACAGTTTTAACTGTGAAGTATTATCATCACCTATAGGCCTAGAGGAATCTGCCTCCTCAATAACAAAATCATGGGAAGGGATTCTATCCATCCAATCCAATCGAGTGTAAATCCTGAATTAGAGATTTTTTTCCAGAGATGTTTTTAGTGAGGTGAAGTGACCGTGGTGATAGAAGCCCTAGTGCATATATGTTGTATTGTTCATGTTCTTTAATACATGTGGTAGCTGGTACTGAGTCCTCATCCATACTTCAGGACAGTGGGCTCATATCAGCCAATGTTGGAGACGCAGTGATTGTGCACTGCTTCTATGAAGGCCACATGGACATGCATTTCTCCTGGTACAAGCAACCCTTGAGAGATAAGCTTCAACTCTTATCAACCGTCTATAAGTTTGACATGAACGCAACATTCTACCATGAGTTTAAGGATAACCCTCGCTTCTCAGTGGAAAATTGCCAAGAAAATAATCACCTAAGGATCTCAGACATGCAGCATAGAAATAGCGCACTTAGAACAGAACTACCGCTTCTTAGACTTGCATTAATTGAGAATGACACATCTATAACTCACATTTATATTGGTCAGGTTGCCCAAAAAGTTACATATTGCAGCTTTAATTTGTAGTGTTAAACCGTTTTTTCTCTTCTCATGCCAGTAACACGCTCTCAAACACAGAGCAACCTATTTACAGTTAGTTTGCGGTCAGTGATGAACTCAAGATGAGGATGTATCTATGCTTTGTTAGGACCTGCTGGCTTTGAACATAGGACCCTCTGCTCTCTTTCTTTCTCTCTAATGTTGCTCTCGCTCTCTCTCTCTCTCTCTCTCTCTCTCTCTCTCTCTCTCTCTCTCTCTCTCTCTCTCTCTCTCTCTCTCTCGCTCTCTGTGGTTTTCAGACGGATGTCTCAGAACTCTTAGCTCTCTCATACCGTAGGCTACACTACTTGCTCTTCAAGTTGACCATTTTAACAACAGTAAACCAACTCTTTTGATGAGGCAGCTTATCTATACATAGTCTACTGAAATCTGTGAAAAAACACAATGAGCTATTTATGAGGTCATTTCACCTAGATCTGTAGTTCTTAGTCAAACACAACACAGTTTTAACTGTGAATAATTATCATCACCCATAGGCCTAGAGGAATCTGCCTCCTCAATAACAAAATCATGGGAAGGGATTCTATCCATCCAATCCAATCGAGTGTAAATCCTGAATTAGAGATTTTTTTCCAGAGATGTTTTTAGTGAGGTGAAGTGACCGTGGTTATAGAAGCCCTAGTGGATAACAGTGTCATAGCCTGCACGTTCCCAACAAGTTCACAACTATGAGAGTCTTGACGTAGACAACAGTAGCTGTAGTGATAAAGAATAAGGGATGCCAAACTTGAATGATTATTACTAAATTTGTACTAAATATATAAGGATAAGAATATACCTATAATAAAATCTTTGTGTGTCTGATTCAGTCCAACCACGAGACTCTGTGACTCTGTACAATGTGAAGAAGATTGTCGTACCGGAATATGGCGTCAAAAAAAATGAAGCGTCCAGTTCGACCAATCATCTGTAACTCCATTGTTGAAGTGTTGTCTACATAGGTGGACTTTTTCCACTCAAGACAGGTTGTGAGGAGGATGACAACTTCAAAGAGGATCACACTGTTTCTGATATTTCCACTTCTTGTAGAGATGGGTAAATCCAACTTTTATATTTCTCTGCTTAGGTGATGTCCACCTTTGATTTGGATGCATGAGATATCACATTAAATACTTTACAGCAACTTTGAATATTCTAAGTTGTATTTGGGGTATGTAACAGCAAATATGTTGTATTGTTCATGTCCTTTAATACATGTGGTAGCTGGTACTGTGTCCTCATCCAAACTTCAGGACAGTGGGCTCATATCAGCCAACGTTGGAGACGCAGTGATTGTGCACTGCTTCTATGAAGGCCACATGGACATGCATTTCTCCTGGTACAAGCAACCCTTGAGAGATAAGCTTCAACTCTTATCAACCGTCTATAAGTTTGACAGGAACACAACATTCTACCATGAGTTTAAGGATAACCCTCGCTTCTCAGTGGAAAATGGCCAAGAAAATAATCACCTAAGGATCTCAGACATGCAGCTCTCTGATTCAGGCACATACTACTGTGGAAGTGCTTATGGCAACAAGATGGAGTTTGGAGAAGGAGCCATTCTCATAAAAGGTACGTTTTTGAAAAACTTAATTTACAGATATGCGGTATTATCTTAATCAGATGAGATGTTGAGTTTGAACACTTTCTACAGTAATATTCTAGAGATTAAATGGGTTATTTGAACTTCTTGTCAGGATCAGGGTCCAGAAACATGTCTGTACTCCAGCAGCCTGTGTCTGATTCAGTCCTCCCAGGAGACTCTGTAACTCTGAACTCTACTATACAGACTGAGACCTGTGTAGGAGAACACAGTGTCTATTGGTTCAGACATGGCTCAGGAGAATCCCATCCAGGAATCTTTTACACCCATTGTCACGGAATCCCGCCGAGGCTGCTTCCTCCTTGTTCGGGCAGGCTTCGGCGTTCGTCGTCCCCGGAGTACTAGCTGCTACCGTTTGATGCTATCTATGTTTGTTTGGTTTTGTCTGATTAGTGCACCTGTTCTATATCACGTATTGATTATGTCACCTATAAGTTTCCTTTGGTTTTGTTTGTAGTTGTGTGTTGTTGTTCTCCTGTCGGTTGGTTTAAGTTTATGTGTTTTCTTATTGTTAGTGCTGTGCGCACTTTACGCACTGTTTTGCGTATTCGCTCGTCTCCTGTTTAGGAGGCCCGTTGTATTTTGTATTTTTGCTCCTGTGACTATTAAAAGTCGGATCAACTAAGCTTCTGTGTCCTGCGTCTGACTCCAACACCGCATCCACATCAGCCTTGTGACACCCATGGAGACAGGAATGATCAGTGTGAGAAGTTCCCTGAGACTGGGTCTCCTAAACAGAGCTGTGTCTACAACCTCCCCAAGAGGAACCTCAGCCTCTCTGATGCTGGGACTTACTACTGTGCTGTGGCCTCATGTGGGGAGATAATGTTTGAGAACGGGACCAAGCTGGACAGTCAAGGTAAATCCCATTTAATCTGTAAATATCCCCAACAATACTCTATATTTATGCAAATGGCCTACATCCAAATGATCATATACATTTGTCTCAACAAGCTATACAATAACACAATTAGCATTTGATGCCATATTTTACTGTTTGATGATCTTCCTAAGCACTCATGAATACAATATGAATTCCTTGATGCCCTTTCCACAGTTCCAGAGCATGATCCTCCATTTGATCAGAGTCCAACTGTTCTGGCCTTGGTCGTCTCCAACATCGTCCTGGGGATAGTGACCCTTCTACTTGTCTGGGCGCTGTGCAAGACTCGGAACAGAGATAGCAGAGGTATTACTGTATATCTAATGTATCCAATGTATCTAACGTTATAGCTGATGTATCTAATGTTTCATGCATCTCTATGCAATATACCTTCTGTAAATATCAGTTAAATGCCCAACGTACAGTGGGGAAAAAAAGTATTTGGTCAGCCACCAATTGTGCAAGTTCTCCCACTTAAAAAGATGAGAGAGGCCTGTAATTTTCATCATAGGTACACGTCAACTATGACAGACAAATTGAGAAAAGAAAATCCAGAAAATCACATTGTAGGATTTTTTATGAATTTATTTGCAAATTATGGTGGAAAAAAAGTATTTGGTCACCTACAAACAAGCAAGATTTCTGGCTCTCACAGACCTGTAACTTCTTCTTTAAGAGGCTCCTCTGTCCTCCACTCATTACCTGTATTAATGGCACCTGTTTGAACTTGTTATCAGTATAAAAGACACCTGTCCACAACCTCAAACAGTCACACTCCAAACTCCACTATGGCCAAGACCAAAGAGCTGTCAAAGGACACCAGAAACAAAATTGTAGACCTGCACCAGGCTGGGAAGACTGAATCTGCAATAGGTAAGCAGCTTGGTTTGAAGATATCATCTGTGGGAGCAATTATTAGGAAATGGAAGACATACAAGACCACTGATAATCTCCCCTCGATCTGGGGCTCCACGCAAGATCTCACCTCGTGGGGTCAAAATGATCACAAGAACGGTGAGCAAAAATCCCAGAACCACACGGGGGGACCTAGTGAATGACCTGCAGAGAGCTGGGACCAAAGTAACAAAGCCTACCATCAGTTACACACTACGCCGCCAGGGACTCAAATCCTGCAGTGCCAGACGTGTCCCCCTGCTTAAGCCAGTACATGTCCAGGCCCATCTGAAGTTTGCTAGAGTGCATTTGGATGATCCAGAAAAGGATTGGGAGAATGTCATATGGTTAGATGAAACCAAAATAGAACTTTTTAGTAAAAACTCAACTCGTCGTGTTTGGAGGACAAAGAAAGCTGAGTTGCATCCAAAGTACACCATACCTACTGTGAAGCATGGGGGTGGAAACATCATGCTTTGGGGCTGTTTTTCGGCAAAGGGACCAGGACGACTGATCCATGTAAAGGAAAGAATGCATGGGGCCATGTATCATGAGATTTTGAGTGAAAACCTCCTTCCATCAGCAAGGGCATTGAAGATGAAATGTGGCTGGGTCTTTCAGCATGACAATGATCCCAAACACACCGCCCGGGCAACAAAGGAGTGGCTCGTAAGAAGCATTTCAAGGTCCTGGAGTGGCCTCAGCCAGTCTCCAGATCTCAACCCCATAGAAAATCTTTGGAGGGAGTTGAAAGTCTGTGTTGCCCAGCGACAGCCCCAAAACATCACTGCTCTAGAGGAGATCTGCATGGAGGAATGGGCCAAAATACCAGCAACAGTGTGTGAAAACCTTGTGAAGACTTACAGAAAACGTTTGACCTGTGTCATTGCCAACAAAGGGTATATAACAAAGTATTGAGAAACTTTTGTTATTGACCAAATACTTATTTTCCACCATAATTTGCAAATAAATTCATAAAAAATCCTACAATGTGATTTTCTGGATTTTTTTTCCTCATTTTGTCTGTCATAGTTGACGTGTACCTATGATGAAAATTACAGGCCTCTCTCATCTTTTTAAGTGGGAGAACCTGCACAATTGGTGGCTGACTAAATACTTTTTTTCCCCACTGTATAAGCATTGTTAATTAACTACATGAGGTTAAAAAGAGATAGATTGTCATAAAAAATAACAGCTGGCCTTCCTCTATTTCAATCTCTTTGAAGGGAGGACAGATGTCCCAACATCCCAGGGTAATCAGGTACATTTGTCAACATTTATAAATACAGTATATTTTCAGTTTTTACAAGAAACTGCTATTTAACTTTCCTTGCAGCTAGTATTCAACTTATTTGTGCTTTTTATGTTATTAAGGTTTCTTGGAAGCAATAGGTCACTCTACTAGATGTAGCCTTCTGATCTTTGTGATCGTTGTTCATTTTTCCATGGAACTTCTGTCTGTCACTGTTCCACTGACTGTCAGGTCATTGTAGTGGGTGTACAGTCTGAACAGTCATGTCTTTTGTAGAGTGTTTTCTTCCACAGGAGAATAGAAACATTATATAGTAGATCATGATATCATCATAATGTATTTCCTCATGGCTCCACCCCCCTCAGAATCAAGACAGTGACGTATTGAACTATGCAGCTGTGAGTTTCACCCCCAAGAAGAACTCCTCCTCCTCTAGAAGAGCAAGAGAGAAGACCAGCAGAGAGGATGCAGTGTACTCTGAGGTCAGATACCTGCAGCAGCAGTGAAAGATATCACCACTGTCACAAAGACTCCAAGAAGAACCATTTAACTATTTGTAGCCTAATAAAACTGCTTTTAGTATCTAAAATTGGTATGGAATTTACAATGCAACAAAGAAACTGTAATTTTAACATTGTCTATATGTTAGATGTATATAATGATCCTGTAATGTCTTGAATAGCCATAACTTTTTACAGCTTTTTATTGTAAGAAATCATATGATAGAGAATCCCATTTTTGCTGTATGACTGTGTTTTTAACATAATAAACCATTCATTTTTACACTCCGTATATCTCTATTCTCTGTCTACAGTACATGTCTGCTACCAAATATACAAATACACAATATCATTAAAAGGAGTAGCAATGCACCACATACACCTTGGCCAAATACATTTAAACTCAGTTTTTCACAGTTCCTGACATTTAATCCTCGTACAAATTCCCTGTGTTAGGTCAGTTAGGATCACCACTTTATTTTAAGAATGTGAAATGTCAGAATAATAGTAGAGAGAATGATTTATTTCAGCTTTTATTTCTTTCATCACATTCCCAGTGGGTCAGAAGTTTACATACACTCAATTAGTATTTGGTAGCATTGCCTTTAAATTGTTTAACTTTTGTCAAACGTTTCAGGTAGCCTTCCACAAGCTTCCCACAATAAGTTGGGTGAATTTTGGCCCATTCCTCCTGACAGAGCTGGTGTAACTGAGTCAGGTTTGTAGGCATCCTTGCTCGCACACACTTTTTCAGTTCAGCCTACACATTTTCTATAGGATTGAGGTCAGGGCTTTGTGATGGCCACTCCAATAACTTGACTTTGTTGTCCTTAAACCATTTTGCCACAACTTTGAAAGTTTGCTTGGGGTCGTTGTCCATTTGGAAGACCCATTTGCGACCAAGCTTTAACTTCCTGACTGATGTCTTGAGATGTTGCTTCAATATATCCACATAATTTTCCTTCCTCATGATGCCATCTATTTTGTGAAGTGCACCAGTCCCTCCTGCATCAAATCACCCCCACAGCATGATGCTGCAACCCCCGTTCTTCACGGTTAGTATGGTGTTCTTCGGCTTGCATGCATCCCCCAGCTTCCTCCAAACATAACGATGGTCATTATGGCCAAACAGTTCTATTTTTGTTTCCTCAGACCAGAGGACATTTCTCCAAAAAGTATGATCTTTGTCCCCATGTGCAGTTGCAAACCGTAGTCTGGCTTTTTTATGGCGGTTTTGGAGCAGTGGCTTCTTACTTGCTGAGTGGCCTTTCAGGTTATGTTGATATAGTACTTGTTTTACTCTGGATATAGATACTTTTGTACCTTTTTCCTCCAGCATCTTCACAAGGTCATTTGCTGTTGTTCTGGGATTGATTTGCACTTTTTGCACCAAAGTACGTTCATCTCTAGGAGACAGAACGCGTCTCCTTCCTGAGCGGTATGATGGCTGCGTGGTCCGATGGTGTTTATACTTGCATACTATTGTTTGTACAGATGAACGTGGTACCTTCAGGCGTTTGGAAAGGATGAACCGGACTTGTTGAGGTCTACAAAAAAAATTCTGAGGTCTTGGCTGATTTCTTTTCATTTTCCCATGATGTCAAGCAAAGAGGCACTGAGTTTTTTGAAGATAGGCCTTGAAATACATCCACAGGTACACCTCCAATTGACTCAAATTATGTCAATTAGCCTATCAGAAGCTTCAAAAGCCATTACATCATTTTCTGGAATTTTCCAAGCTCTTTAAAGGGACAGTCAACTCAGTGTATTTAAACTTCTGACCCACTGGAATTGTGATAAATGAATTATAAGTGAAATAATCTGTCTGTAAACAATTGTTGGAAAAATTACTTGTGTCATGCACAAGTAGATGTCCTAACCGACTTGCCAAAACTATAGTTTGTTATCCAAGAAATGTGTGTAGTGGTTGAAAAACTAGTTTTAATGTCTCCAACCTAAGTGTATGTAAACTTCCCGACTCAACTGTAAACTATGTTTTGTCTCGTTGATTACAAATACATTTTTCAGGAGAGACCTGGTTCTCGAACTTGAGAATCTCCTCGATTCCACATACCGCATAGATATGTAGTCCCTGTAGCTCAGTTGGTAGAGCATGGCGTTTGCAATGCCAGGGTTGAGGTTCCCGATCTACACGGGGACCAGTATGAAAATGTATGCACTCACTAACTGTAAGTCGCTCTGGATAAGAGTGTCTGCTAAATGACTCAAATGTAAATATACATGTATATGATTTACAATAAATGCTCTCTTTGTAAGAAGTGCAGTGTCGGTTCGCACACCTACCAGGAAGGGTGTGATTTGATGTATCTCCCACCAATCAGAGAAAAAAGGATCCTTTCTGCCTTTTTCTGTAACTGTCACTGAAGAAGCCTACTGATCACAGTACTGCACCAGTCCATTTGGTTCAGGGCAGGGGAGAGTAACCACTCAGGACGGACTGCAAGATGACACCACTCTTCATCTGTATGGTGATTCTGTGTCTCACAAGTACTGTATGTGCATATTTAAACGGCCTAGTCCATTTTTCCAGTGTTTCAGTAGCTATTTACGGTAAGATAACTGACATTGTCCTCTACCTTGGCTCAATTTATAGACATGGCTTTACTGTAACTTTTATGCAAATTGGGAATGGATTAATTTACGTCTACATCAACTAGCCAAACATGAGCCCTTTACCTCTGGATGATTTACACCATGGGCAAATATTTCCCTTTCCAACTATGTCCTCTGCCCTCTGTCCTGTGTGTTCTAGATTTTGTATTTGTATTTTTATTTATTAAGGATCCCCATTAGCTGCTGCCAAGGCAGCAGCTACTCTTCCTGGGGTCCTGCAACATTAAGGCAGTTATATACAATTTAAAATAATACATGACATTGTATTTCATAACACTTTACCCAATACATTTAGTGTGTTCCCTCAGGCCACTATTTATTATAATAAAAAAAAATTATTAGTCATTTAGCAGACGCTCTTATCCAGAGCGACTTACAGTTAGTGAGTGCATACATTTTTCATACTGGCCACCCGTGGGAATGGAACC